>NC_045438.1:165758544-165836158 GCF_002776525.5 Piliocolobus tephrosceles | reverse complement strand
GATAGATAGATAGATAGATAGATAGATAGATAGATAGATAGATAGATGTCAGATAAATGATAGATATTTGTTATCTTGCATTAAAAGGTCTTTATGATTAACTTTGTAATCGTCTATCCACTAAAAGCTGTCTTATTTGCTGACCTTGAATATAAACCAGAATTAACCTTTGCAGAAAAGGGATAGTTTATTAACTTCTAAAAAATTTTAAATAAACTTTTCATTATAGAGTAGATTTAAATGTACAGAAAAGTTCTGAAGGTAGTACAGAGTTTCCATATGCTTCACACTCAGTTTTCCTTATATTAACATCTTACATTTGTCTGGTACATTTGCCACAGTCAATGAATCCATGTTGATACATTATTCTTAATGAAGGTTCACAGGTTACTCAGATTCCTTCATTTGTACCTAGCGTCCTTTTTCTCTTCCAGGGTCCCATCCAGGATGCCGTGTTGTAGCCATTGGTCACGTCTCCTTGGTCTTCTCTTGACTGTGGCAGTGTCTCTGGCTTTCCTTATTTTAGATAACCTTGACTGTTTTGAGGAGTACTGCTCAGACAATTTGTAGAAAATCCCTCAGTTGGGATCAGTCTGATACTTTTCTCCTAATTGGATTGGGTAACCCCAGTGTTCTAAGGAGGAAGACTGTAAAATGCCATTCTCATCACACCCTATCAAGGGTACATAGGATCAACATGGCTGTTCACCGTCATGTTGACTCTTACTCCTGGCTCATGTATTGGTCAGGCTTCTACACTGTAAAGTTGCTCTGTTTTTTACCCATTCAATATTGCATACTTTGGAAGGAAGTCACTATGCACAGCCCATGCTTAGGGAGTGAAGAGCTGTGCGCTCTCCCTCCCTGAGGGCAGAGTCTACCTGAACTATTTGGAATTCCTTTGCATAGATTGCCTCTTCTCCCTCAATTGTTTACTTATTCAGTCATGTATCTATGTCACTGTGGACTCATGAATAGTTATTTTACACTTTGGGTTCTAATCCAGTACTATTTAATTTATTTTGTTGCTCAAATTGTTCCAGCTTTGGGCACTGGAGCTCTTGCAGTTGGTTTCTGAGTCCTTTTAACATATTCCTATCATTGGGGGTTTTATTTTTGCACACTTCTTTACTTTCTGGCACTATAGATGCCCCAGGATCATCTCATATATTTCCTACCTTAGTCCTAGAATCAGCCATTTCTCCAAGGTGCCCTGTTTCCTTTTGTTGGAACATGGTATTAGACACCAAGATCTGGGTTTTAGGGGTGCTCCTTGCTACTAGGGTATCATTGCTTCTGCGCCTTCTCAGTTAACAGAGCAAGGAAATATATATGTGTGTGGTAACCTATGTATATGGACATATCCATAAATATTTCTCTATATATCCATCTGTATCTATATTAAGCAAAACATGTGTTCATAGCAATGTCTCCAACTGCAATCTATTACCAAATAGATCATTCTAACTTCTTTCCCTTGCTTGTCTGTAACTTCTCACTCCAATAGTTAGAAATCTACCGACCATCTGTCATGCATTTTCTTTTTTGAGACGGAGTCTCGCTCTGTCTCCCAGGCTGGAGTGCAGTGACGCGATCTCAGCTCACTGCAAGCTTTGCTTCCCGGGTTCGCGCCATTCTCCTGCCTCAGCCTCCCGAGTAGCTGGGACTACAGGCGCCACCACCTCGGCCAGCTAGTTTTTTGTATTTTTTAGTAGAGACGGGATTTCACCGTGTTAGCCAGGATGGTCTCGATCTCCTGACCTCATGATCCGCTCGTCTCGGCCTCCCAAAGTGCTGGGATTACAGGCGTGAGCCACCGCGCCCGGGCCCATGTATTTTCTTAATTGTTCAGTTCTAGAATATGTGTGTAGTGGTTTTATAATTGTTAACACATTCCTTCACAAACAACTTTATACCTTCACAAAACGTTATGCCATACTTTCATGAGAACAACTTTACAGTGCAGTGCACACATTCAGTTCATTTTTGTCCTTAGTCAAACATCCGCCACTCATTTTCAAAGTTACTGACGTCAGCATCTTTTTCCTCCAACCTCCTCAATGAAGGTGTTTCATACCTTTGTAATATAGTTAGATTCTTTTGATGTAAACTGCAATCAATTCTAGGTTCCCCCAACCTACTAAATGATTATTTGAAAACTGCATACACTAAGGTTCGCTCTTGCTGCCATAAAATTCAAAGTCTTGACACATACATGTGTCATTGTCCACCAGAATAATTTCACTACCCTAAAAATAATTCACTGTTTCACAGACTCAACCCTCTCTCCACCCTAAACCACTGATCTGTTTGCCATCGCTGTAGTTTTGTCTTTCCCAGAATGTCATATTTATACATGCGGGATTGTGCAGTACATAACCTTTTAAGATTAGCTTCTTTCACTAGACCTATGCACTTTGTAATTTTGTCTTTCCCAGAATGTCATGTTTACGTATGAGGAATTGTGCAGTATTTAGCCTTTTAGGATTAGCTTCTTTCACTTAGATATATGCATTGAATGTTCTTCCATGGCTGTTAACCTTGATAGCTTATTCTTTTTGATCACTGAATGGCATTCTATCCTGTGGATGCATTACAGTTTTCGAATCACCTACTGAAAGATATCGTACTTCCTTCAACTTTGAAGTAATTGTAAGTAAAGCTTCTGTAATAATTTATGGGTAGGTTTTGGTGTGAACACAAGCTTTCATATCAACTGGACAAATACTAGGAGTACAATTGCTGGATCATATGGTAAGACTATGTTTAATTTTGCAAGAAACTGCTAAACTGTCTTCCAAAGTAACTATTGTTTTGCATTCTCACCAGCAATCAATGAGTCTCCTTTGCTCTACCTCTTCACCAGCAATTGCTATTGTCAGTTTTTTAGATTTTAGCCATTTTTATAGGTATGAAGTGATATTTCATGGTTGTTTTAATTTGCATTTCCCTAATGACAAATGACTTTGAGCATCTCTTCATTGCTTATTTGTCATCTGTATGTTGCCTTTTGGGAAATGTCTGTTCTCATTTTTGCCCTCCCGCCTTTTTTTTTTTTTTTTTTTTGCATAGAGTCTAGCTCTCGCCCTGGCTGTAGTGCTGTGGTGCGATCTCAGCTCACTGCAAGCTCCACCTCCCAGGCTCACTCCATTCTCCTGCTTCAGGCTCCCAAGTAACTGGGACTATAGGCACCCGCCACCACACCTGGCTAAGTTTTTGTATTTTTAATAGAGACAGGGTTTCATTGGGTTAGCCAGGATGGTCTCAATCTCCTGATCTTGTGATCTGCCTGCCTTGGCCTCCCAAAGTGCTGGGATTACAGGCATGAGCCACCGCGCCTGGCCTTTTGCCCATTTTTATAATGGGTTGTTTATTTTACATTTTTGAGTTTTAACAGTTCTTTATATTTTGGATACAAGTCTTTTATCAGATATATATTTGACATGAATTTTCTCCCAGCCAGTGACTTATCTTTCCATTCTCTTAAGAGTGTCTTTTGCAGAATAAAATTTAATTTTAATAAAGTTAAACTTATCTATTTTTTTCTTTCATGGATCATGCTTTCAATGTTGCTTCAGTATTTTTCTGAAAACTCATCACCAATCCAAGATCACATAGATTTTCTTCTACATTTTCTTTTATAAGTTTTATAATTTTGCAGTTTTTCATTTAGATCTATGGTTCATTTTGAATTAATTTTTGTATAAGGTGTAGTCTATTTTTATTCTTTGTTCGTTTTGCATATGTACATACAAGTGTTCCAGCATCATTTGTAAAAGAGACTATTCTTTCACCAGTGAATTGACTTTGCCCCTGGATTTTTTCTGTTTTAAAAATCATTTTACTATATGTATTAGTCCACTTTCATGCTGTTAATAAAGACATAACTGAGACTGGGTAGTTTATAAAGAAAAAAAGGTTTAATGAACTCACAGTTCCACGTGGCTGGGGAGGCCTCACAATCATGGCAGAAGGCAAACGAGGAGCAAAGGCACATCTTACATGGCAGCAGGCAAGAGAAAATGAGTGCCAGCAGGGGAAATGCCAGACACTTACACAACCATCAGATCTTGTGAAAACTCACTCACTGTCATGAGAACAGCATGGGGGAAACTTCCTTCTTGGTTCAATTATCTCCATCTGGCTCCACCCTTGACACATGGGGATTACTACAATTCAAGGTGAGATTTGGGTGGGGACACAGAGCCAAACTGTATCACTGTATCTGGGTAGCTCTGTTTCTGGATTCTCTATTCTATCCCATTGATATACATGTCTATTCTTTGGCTAGTATCATGCTGCTTTGATTACTGTAGTTTTATAGTAAGTCTTGAAATTGGAATGTTGGGTCCTCCAACTCTGATCTTCTTTTGTTTTGCATTGGCTATTCTAGATCTTCTGTTTTTCCATATAAATTTTAGAAGCAGTTTGTCAATATCGACAGAATAGCTCACCGAGATTTTCACTGGGATTGCATTTAATCTATAGATCAAGTTGTGAAGAATTTACATCTCAACAATATTGAGTTTTCCAATCCACGAATATGGAATATTTCTCTATTTATTAGGTCTTTGATTTCCTTCACCATTGTTTGTAGTTTCATGCATAGAGATTATGTGCATATTTTGTTAGATTTATGCCTAAGTATTTCATTTTTTGGTGCTATTAAGTGGCATTGTTTTCTTATTTTCAGTTCCCAATTGCTTGTTACAGAGAAGTTGCCAAGAATAATCTGATTTTTTTTTTTTTTTATACTTTAAGTTCTAGGGTACATGTGCACAACATGCAGGTTTGTTACATATGTATTCATGTGCCATGTTGGTGTGCTGCACCCATTAACTCATCATTTACATTAGGCATATCTCCTAATGCTGTCCCTCCCCCGTCTCCCCACCGCGTGGCGGGCCCCAGTGTGTGGTGTTCCCCGCCCTGTGTCCAAGTGTTATCATTGTTCAGTTCCCACCTATGAATGAGAACATGCAGTGTTTGGTTTTCTGTTCTTGTGATAGTTTGCTCAGAATGATGGTTTCCAGCTTCATCCATGTCCCTGCAAAGGACATGAACTCATCCTTTTTTATGGCTGCATAGTATTCCATGGTGTATATGTGCCACATTTTCTTAATCCAGTCTATTGTTGATGAACATTTAGGTTGGTTTCAAGTTTTTTCTATTGTGAATAGTGCCACAGTAAACAAACATGTGTCTTTATGGTGGCATGGAAGAATCTGATTTTTTATATTTGTTTTTTATCAGCAATCTTGCTATATTTGTTTAATAGATACTAGTCCCTTGTCAAATATGTGGTTTTCAAATATTTTTTCCTGGTCTATAGCTTGTCTTTTCATTCTCTTAAAATTTTCACGTAGCAAAAGTTTTTAGTTTTGATGAAATCCAATTTATCCCTTCTTTCTTTTATGAATCATGTTTTTCATGTCAAGTCTGATAACTCTTTACCTAGCCCTAGCTCTCAAAGATTTCCTCCTATTTTTTTTCCAAAAGTGTCATAGTTTTTTATTTTAATTTAACACCATGATCCATTTTGATTAATTTTTATATAAATTAAATAAGGGTTGGTTTAAGTTTTATTTTGTTTTGGTTTTTTGCCTATATATGCCCACTTGTCTACTATTTGTTGAAAAGGCCATACTTCTCCCATTGAATTGCTTTTGTACCTTTGTCAAAAGTCAATTGAGCATATTTGTGTGCATTAATTTTTGTGTTCTCTATTCTGTTTCACTGATCTATATGCCTATCCCTCCCCCAATGCCACACAGTTTTAGCTATGTAAGGAATCCTGAAATTGGGTAGACTAATTTCTTTCAATGAATCTAAATTGGGTAAACTAAATTCTTTCAAGAATTTCATTTATTTTAAAAACTGTTCTTGGCTATTCTAGTTTTTTGGCTTTTTCATATAAATTTAGAATAAGCTTATCTATAGATAGAAAAAAAATCTTGTTGAGATTTTGGTAGGAATAGCATTAAACCTGTTTACTAGTTTCCTATTACTGCTTTAACAAATTCTCACAGACTTAGTGGCTTAAAACAACATGAGTTTATTCTTTTACAGTTCTGGTGGCGAGAAGTCTTCAGACTTATTGAACTGAAGTTAAGGAATGGACAGGGCTGGTTTCTTCTGGAGGTTGTGAGGGAAGAATCTGTTTTCTTGCCTCTTCTGGTTTCTAGTGGCCGTCTGCATGGCTTGGCTTAGGACTCCTTCTTCCGTCTTCAAAGTCCATTGCTCCAACCTTTTGCTTTCATTTTCACATCTCCCACTTGCACTTCTGTGTCAAATATCCCTCTGGTTCCCTCTTATGAGGACACTTGTGATTACATTTTAGATGCTCAAAATAATCTAGGATAGTCTCCCAATCTCAACATCCTTAGCTTAATCACAAGTGCACAGTTCCGTTTTTGTTTTGTTTTGTTTTCTGAGACAGAGTTTCCCTCTTGTTTCCCAGGCTGGAGTGCAATGGTGCAATCTCGGCTCACTACAACCTTCGCCTCCACGGTTCAAGTGATTCTCCTGCCTCAGTCTCCGAAGTAGCTGGGATTATAGGCATGTGCCACCACGCCTGGCTAAATTTTTGTATTCTTAGTAGAGACAGGGTTTCACCATGTTGGACAGGCTGCTCTCGAACTCCTGATCTCAGGTGATCTGCCCACCTTGGCGTCCCAAAGTGCTGGGATTACAGACGTGAGCTACTGTGCCCAGCCCAGGTCCTTTACATAAGATAGCATTCAGAGGTTCCAAGGATTATGACCTGAATGTATACACAGATTTTACTCAATCTACTATAAACTGTATATCAATGTGGGGAGAATTGACATTTTAATTATTTCAGCTCTTCCAATTCATAAACATGGTATATCTCTCCATTTATTTAGGTCTTCTTTGACTTCCTTTATTAGTATTTTGTAACTTTCAACATGCAAGTTCTATATATTTTGTTGTATTTACACTAAAGTGTTTCCTGTTTGTTAGTGATTATAACTGTATTGTATTTTTAATTGTGGTGTCCACAGTTTCATGTAGAATATACAAATACACTTGATTTTTGTACATTGGTTTGTCCTCTATCACGTAACCTTGCTGAGCTTGCTTATTAGCTAAATAGTTTATTAATATGATTAGTTTGGGAGTTTTTGTGGATTTTGGGTGGATTTTCTACATAGATCATCATATTATCTACAAATAGGAACAGTTTTATTTCTTCACCTCTACTCTGTATGCCTTTCATTTTATTTTCTTGCCTTATTGCATTGAATACAACTTCCACTACTGTGTTACATGGGAGTTGAGAGATGGGACATTCTTGCCTTGTTCTTAATCTTAGCAAGAAAACATTCAGCCGGGCGCAGTGGCTCACGCCTGTAACCCCAGCACTTTGGGAGGCGGAGGCCGGTGGATCACCTGAGGTCAGGAGTTCAAGACCAGCCTGGCCAACCTGGTGAAACCCCATCTCCACTAAAATACAAAAATTAGCTAGACATGGTGGTGGGCCCCTGTTTCCCAGCTACTTGGGAGTCTGAGCAGGAGAATCGCTTGAACCCAGGAGGCGGAGGTTGCAGTGAGCCAAGATGGAGCTGCTGCACGCCAGCCTGGGCAATTAAAAAAAAAAAGTAAGAAAACATTCAGTCTTTCACTATTAAGTATACTGTTAGCTGTGGAGTTTCTTTAGATGCCCTTTATCAAGTAGAAATTCTCCTCTATTTGCATTTTTCTGAGAGTTTTTGTTATGATTCAGTTTTGAATTTTTAGAAAGTATTTTCTTCACCAATTAATTTAATAGTTTTTTTGCATATTAGTATGGTGGATTACATTCATTGATTTTGAAATATTTAAGCAGTTTTATATCGCTAAAGTAAACTTTACTTGATCATGGCATATATTCTTATATGTTGCCAAATTCTATTTGCTAATATTTTGATAAGATGTTTTGCATCTATATGGGTCTGTATTTTTCTTTTTTGTACTGTCTTTTTCTGTTTTTTTGGTACCAGAATAATACTAGCTTTATAAGATGAATTGAGAAGTATTCCCTTTTATTCTATTTTTGAAAGAGATTGCATAGAGTTAGTGTTAATTCTTGAAACGTTTGGTGTAATTTTTCAGCAAAACCACCTGGGCCTTGAGATTTTATCTTTGGGGTGTGTTAAAATTATTTATTCAATTCCTTTATAGTTAAATGGGTATTTAATGATCTATTTATTTTGAGTGAGTGGTGGTAGTTTGTGCTTTTCAGTAAGTTGATCCATTCACTTAAGTTGTCAGATTTATTTATTTTAGTATCACCTCATTATCCTTTCGATATCTGTAAGTTCTTTAGTGATCTTCCATTGCCATTTCTGGCATTGGCAAATTGTGTCCACTCTCTTTTTTGCTTTGTCAGTCTTCACACTGGCTTGTCAATTTTATTGAACATTTCAAAGAACCATCATTTCGTTTCATTGATTTTCTCTTTTTTCTTTTCAATTTTATTGATTGATGCTCTTATCTTTATTACTTCATTTTTTTTCCTGGTTTTGTGTTAATTTTTCTCTTCTTTTCCTAGATTCCTGTGGTGGGAGATTAGACTATTGATTTGAGACTTTTTCTCTGTTCTAATTCAAGCACTTATAATATACATTTCCCTGTCAGCACTATTTTAGTTGTATGCAACAAATATTTCTACATTGTATTTTCACTTTCATTCAGTTTAATATATTTTTTAAATTCCCTGGAGAATTTCTCTGTTATCTATGGTTATTTAGAAGTGTATTGTCTAGTTACCAAATGTTTGGAGATTTTCCTGTTATCTTTTTGTTACTAATTTCTAATTTGATTTCATTTTAGTCAGAAGTACACTCTGTACGATTTAAAATATGTTTTAAATTTTGAGATTTGTTTTATAGCTCAGGAGATAGTCTATCTTGGTATTTTTCTGAGGATGCTTGAGGAAAATGTATGTTGTGCTATTTGGGGGCAGAATGTTCTATAAATGTCAATTCAATCCTATTGGTTGATGACGTTTTGAGGTTTTCTGTATCCTTGCCAGTTTTCTATCTTGTTATTCTGTCAATTGTTGAAGGAAGTGTTGTGGAAGTTTCCTGTTATAATTACAGCTTTATATATTTGTTTTCATTCTATTATTTTTTCCTTCACATATTTCACATATTTCTCTGTTGTTTGGTGCATACCTTAGGATTGCTATGTCTTCTTGGTGGACTGAGCTTTTAATCATTATGTAATATCTCTGTTTCTGGTAATTTTCTTTGCTTTGAAGTCTACTTTATCTGATATTAATTAATATATAGCTACTAGTGATTTATTTTGATTTATATTTGTATAACATATTTTTCATTATTTTAATTTTAATCTGCCTCTATTGTTACAGTTGAAGTGAGTTTCTTTTAGACAGCACATATAGCAATTTTTCAAATTCAATCTGCCAATCTGTGTCTTTTAATTGGTGCATTTAGACATTCACATTTAGTGTAATTTTTGCTATGTTAGGGCTTAAGTCTACTTTTTTGTTTTTGTTTTCTGTTTGTTTACTCTGTTTTTTATTTCTTTGTTTTATTTTTTCTGCTTTCCTGTGGGGCTACTTGAACATTTTTTAGAAATCCATTTTGATTAATCTATCATATTTTTGAGTGTATCTCTTTGTTTAGCTTTTTCAGTGATGACTCTAGGCATTAGATTATATATACATAACGCCACAGTTTACTGGTCTACATATTGCCAGTTTAAGTAAAGTGCAGAAATCTTACTTCCCTTATGTCCTTTTATCTTCCCCCTTTTAATAACTGTCTTAAATATTTCTTCTAAAAACTACATCAGTCATCAAACATAATTCAGGAAACTCAAGAGGGGAAAATGTATTTTATTTATCACATTTTTCTCTTTCCATTGTTCTTTCTTCCCTTCTGATGTTTCAAGATTCTTTTTTCTTTTTTTAATGATTTCCTTACTTGTTGGAGAGTCTCTTTTAGCCATTCTTTTAGAGCAGGTCTGATGGCAGCAAATTATCTTTATTTTTCTTCATCTGAAAATATTTTAATTTTTCCTTTATACCTTAACACTTTCATCAGATATAAGATTCTGGGCTAATAGATCTTCTATTTCAGCCCTTGAAAAATGTGCCACTCCCTCTGGCATCCATGGTTTCTGGGGGAAAATCTACTGACATTTGAATCACTTTTCCTCTGTAGGCAAAGACGTCACTCCTCTCTTGCTGCTTTTAAGAGCTTTGTTTTGTTTTCAGAAAGATGACATGATGTGTCAGGTGTATCCAGCTGAGGGTTTGCTTGACTTCCTAAATCTGTTGGTTTATGTCTTTGGCTAAATTTGGGGAATTTTGAATCATTATTTCTTAGAGCGCTTTTTCAGCACCACTTTCTTTGTCTTCTCCTTGTGGGACTCTGATGACCCCGATGTTAGATCTTTTATTATAGTCCTCCAAGTTTGTGAGTGTCTGTTTATGTATATTTTTTCTAGTCTATTTTATTTTAGTTGTTCGGATTGGGGAGCTTATGTTCTAACTTCAGCTACTGATTTTTTTTAGTCCTCCAAGTTTGTGAGCGTTTATTTGTGTATATTTTTTCTAGTCTATTTTATTTTAGTTGTTCGGGTTGGGGAGCTTATGTTCTAACTTCAGCTACTGATTTTTTTCCTTTGTCTCCTCCATTCTGGTGTTGAGCCCATTCACTCATTCACTGAGTTTTTAATTTTTGGTTATTGTATTATTTCAACCCTCAAATTTCCATTTGGTTCTTCTTTATGCCTTCTTTTTGTGTAAACTTTCTACTTCTTTTCTGAAACTTTTACTTTTTTTTTTCATTTGTTTTAAATTTGTTTATATTTGCTGGTGAAGCTTTTTTTGTCATGGCTGCTTTAAAAGCTTTTTCAGATAATTCTAACATCTTTCTAAAGTTGGTGTGGGTGTCTACTGATTGTCTTTTTTCATTCAGGTTATGAGTTTCCTGGTTCTTAGTATGATGAGTAATTTTTTTATTGAAGCCTGGACATTTTGGGGCATATGTTATAAAACCCTGGATTTTTTTTATTTTATTTTATTTTATTTTTTTTGAGACGGAGTTTCGTTCATATTGCCCAGGCTGAGGTGCAACGGTGCAATCCTGGCTCACCGTAACCTCCGCCTCCCAGGTTCAAGCAATTCTCCTGCCTCAGCCTCCCAAGTAGCTGGGATTGCAGGCGTGGTGGCCTAAAACCCTGGACCTTATTTAAACCTTCTCTTTTAGCTGGCTTTCTGTGGCAATGCTCCAACAGGGGGAAAAGAGGGGCACTACTTATTACTGATTGGTGGGGGCAGAAGTCCAAGTTCTCTGCATGACGTCCAATGACACTGTGAGAATGGGGAGAGGCAGGAGGCTCATTACTCACTATCGTGGAAGTCCCAGCTCCCCACTCAGTCCTCTCTGATACCATCCCAGTTGGGAGTTAGGGCTCGTTGCAGCCTTGCAAGAGTGGAAGTCTGGGCATCCTATCTGGCCTTTATTTGTGTTGGGGGTGGTGGTGGGGGGCAAAGTTTTTTCTGTGCTGTTTGCCTGGAATAGAGCAGCCATTGTCTAAAAGTATCCTGTCTTGCTAATCTGTCTTTTTCCTGGTCCTTTAGCTAGAGAGAGCAGGCTTTTGTTGGGGCTTCCCCCACCCCAACCCCGTGCCTGGGTTTCTGCCTTCTTCAGCTCCAAGAAAGGGATATACGAGACAAAAAGATAACCCAGCAAACTCACCACTGTGTCATTCCTCAGCCCATCATGTACCCAACTGGTCTGCCTTCTCCATCTTTCAGAGTCTCCTTACATTTGTTTTGTAGATAACGTACATGGTCTTTAATTGTACTTAGAGGGTGGAAAAGTGAATGACTTAGGGAAAAGTGGATGACTCTAGCTTCCTGGAAGCAGAAGTCCTAGTGAGTAATTTTTGTCCCATTGTTTATTTTATGATTATAAAAGATAGACCTATTCTTTAGAGAAAACTTAAAAATTGTACAGAACTTTTTAAAAAATAATCTATGATTCCTATGTCCACTATTAGATTTTCTTTTATTTCTGGTTTTTAAAAATTCATGTATACATTGTAGATCTCTTTTCCTAAAACTAAGGATTACTGGCAATTTTCATTTATACATTATATTAACATATAACATACTGTGAGTATTTTTCTTACAAATATTCTCTGAAAACATAGTTTTAATAACTGCGTACTATTACCATTATGACTAGATTTAACCACTGCCCTATATTGGACATTATTTGTAATTGGAAATTACACTGGAAATTACATTGGAGATCCCTTGAGCCCAGGACAGACTCATAGAAAGTAAAAAGACAGGTGCCATTTTAGATTTCTTTGTGCACATTGCCAATCTGATTTCTACAAAGGCCCAGTGTAGGTATTATCCACCAGCGCCAGCTCTTAGTGTTATCATGTGTAAAATCTGCGTAGATAAGGATTTCTCAGGGAGACTAAAGCCACTTTGATTTTATGGAATAATAGAATTTGAGAGCTTGGGAGGACAGTAGAAGTCATAGAACCTACCACTATGATTTTAGTTACTTAATCATATTTTAAAGACGGGGTCTCGCTCTGTTGCCCAGGTGGAGCACAGCGGCATGATCATAGCTCACTGCAGCCTCAACCTCCTGGGCTCAAGGGATCTCCCGTCTCAGCCTCCTAAGTTGCCGGGACTACAGGCACATACCACCACATCTGGCTAATGCTGTGATTTTACAGATGAGAAGAAAAGTAACCAGAGAGGTACATGTAAAGGAATTAGGATTTTTCTAGCCTGGAGCCATGCTGTGGCCTTGAAGAGGGCAGACGTCACCTAGCCTTGGAGAACTACCTGTACCCTTGCTTCCTCTGATTAAAAAAAGAAGAAAGAAAGAAAAAAAGAAAAATCAGGACCTGTGTTTGTAATTAATCTGATAGGAGGAGTCACGGTACTGTGAGAAAGGGAGGGTGACCTTGCCTTTGCACCACCAAGAAACCTGAAGATCTGTTTCATAAAGTAGTTATAACCTGAGACCAATTCTTAATATTAGCCTCACTTCCCCATTCTTTTGAAAAGCATTTGAAAAGGGGGTTAGGGAGTAGTGGAGGGATCCCAAGATTTGAGTCAGAGTTCTCTCTTCTACTCCTACAGGGACAAGACACGGATCCCTTCTGAGCTCTGAGTTTTACCTTACAAGGAGAAGGCTGGCTGAGATGCCTCGGGGACTGCCTCCAGCTTCAGGGTCCTGTTGTCCCATTGTGGTTAGAAGAACCCAGCAGCCCGCACCATTGCTGTGTGGCTCCACAAAGCCACACAGCCTCCTCCATGCCCTGGTCCGCAGGGCCTCACCCACAGAGCCCATACCAGCTCTATCTCTAACCCCAGGTCACATAAAATCTACCTATTGACAAAATTACAACCCATTTAGCTGTAGATCTCATTGGCTTTTATGCATGATTCATGAACCAGGGCAGCCTCCATTCTATGAAACAGAATGAGAGATCTCACTGGGCAAGAGTGAACAGTGGGTTTGGTGAGGTGGGAACGGGGAAACAGAAGAAAAAAGCTGACTGGTTACTATGAGGATACTTGTTTTGGAAGGTTTGGAGAACATAACTTCCTTACTATGCTGACTCAGTAGACTGGAATCTCCTGTTTTCAGGAAAAACTGATCTGTTTTGGGCTCTACCTGCTTCCTTCACGTTTCAATTTGACGATGTGACATTTGGCATGAGTGAGTCCATTTTGATTTGGCCTGGTCTCTTGGGGCCTAGTGTAGGAGTTCAGTCTGCGGCAGTGGACTCTCATCATCTTTGTTTAATGCCAGGTTTCTCTAACCCATTTTCAGAGGTGGAATCACAGCCTTTGAAGGGACTGGAGGGGTAGTGGGTGACCTTGGAACACACGAGGCGTATTCATGGTGTCTCAGGGCCCAGTCACTTTCACGGAGCCCTCTGGGCCCCAGCGGGCTGCGCACTGATGGATGAAGTGTTTCTGACAGGGCCCACGTCCAGTCAGTGCATTCACAGCTCCCACCGCCGCAGGGCCTGGGTCCCGGCCTCTGGCCAGCGTGCCTGTGCGTAACACATTGCAGCCGTGTTTTCCAAGTGAGTTCAGTGGTACTGACAGGATCCACATTTCCAGTCCGCCGCCAGCCACACACACAGTATCATCTGTGAATGGAAACCGTCACTGTAGATTTCTGCTGGGTTTTGGCAGCTGCCCCTGATGGGAGAGTGCGTGTCACAGACCTAACTGAGGTCAGAATCCCCTCTGCACAGACAGCAGGGCTTGGACAGACCATGAGTAATGAGCCACATTCTCAAAGCACCCGGGAGTCTGCAGTTCCTGCAGAGAGACATTCTGACGAGGAATCAGCAAGGCTTTAGATGGGGGCAGTTTTACCAAGCCTGTGATAGAGACAGGGCTGTGTAGGCTGGACTAGAAGGGTGCTGGGATTGTGGAAGTGTCTGAATGGTTCTGGAAAAATCTAGTAGCCATATAAAAGGGGAAGAAAAAGGTAGGGTGTGGGAGTGGCAGTGTGGAACTTCTTGGAAATAAAGAGAAAGAAAATAACAAGCCTGTTCTCTTGGCCTTGACCTCTCGCTGTACCCCAGGCTACCGACTAGACTGCTCCACTGGCTCTCTGATGTCACCTCGGACTCAACTCATCCAAAACTGAGGTCATCCTCCCCCAAACTGGCTCCTTGTCCCAGTTCTGTCAGCAAAACCACACTTCCAGACACCCAGAGCCGGCCTTTGGGGAAGCCTTTGGGTTTTTCTCCTTCCTATTGAATCTGTCCCCAGCCCTGTTGGTGATGAGGAGTCTCCGGATGTCTCTTTCTCTGACCTTTCCGAGTCATGATTTCAAAGTCATTGCTCACAAAAGCGAACAGAATTAAAGGAACCGTAAAAGAAAAGGAATTTCAGGCCGGGCGCGGTGGCTCAAGCCTGTAATCCCAGCACTTTGGGAGGCCGAGACGGGCGGATCACGAGGTCAGGAGATCGAGACCATCCTGGCTAACAGGGTGAAACCCCGTCTCTACTAAAAAATACAAAAAACTAGCCGGGCGAGGTGGCGGGCGCCTGTAGTCCCAGCTACTCAGGAGGCTGAGGCAGGAGAATGGCGTAAACCCGGGAGGCGGAGCTTGCAGTGAGCTGAGATCCGGCCACTGCACTCCAGCCTGGGCGGCAGAGCGAGACTCCGTCTCAAAAAAAAAAAAAAAAAAAAAAAAAAAAAAAAAAAAAGAAAAGGAATTTCAAAAAGGAGAACTAAACCCAAAATTGGAATAAACTGGGGGATTCCCCATTGCTTCATCCTGCAGACACCAGCCCAGCCCAGGACAGCGCCCACACATCAGCGCCGGTGCCTCCCGAGCCACGTCCGAGCCACGGCCCACAGTCCACATCGTCTCTCAGGCTGGGAGCCCACCTGCCGCCTGCCACGTCGAGTCCCATGTTTTGTGCCCACCTTCTGTGCCCAAGCCCCTGAGCCAACCTCTCCTGCCGTTCGCCATATTCCTCTTTGTTCCGCGCTCACTCCGTCCTCCCACCTGTCTCCTGAAACGCCCTTCCTTCGAGCTGAACTCTGTGAGTCTCCCAAAGCCCAGCTCAGCTGTGCAACTTCAGACTCGTGTGGCTCTTCCTGACTTGTTCCTGCTCTGAGAGTCTATCACACCCACAGCAAGGACATGGCCATGGTTACAAGCTCAGGCCCCAGAACCAGAAGTCACCTGTATGCAGCAGCTGTGCAATTTGGGCCAAGTCACTTAACACCTCAGAGCCTTCATTGTCTTATCTGTAAAGTGGGACTAATCATAGTCCCCCAAACTTGTAAGGTTGTAGAGAGAATTGAATAAGATACTGCACACAATGTGCTTAGTATAGCACCTGGCAATTAAGAATCATTGAACACATTCTTGTTGTTGCTATACTTATTCTCCCATTTGAGCTTTTTCCTATTTGTCTGCTTAATTACATTAAGGCCATCTTATCTACCCCATTAAGTTGTAAGGTCTTAAAGGGCAAAAGCAGCGATATCTTTCTATTGTGTTCTGCCCTGGTGGGCACCTCCCTACACCAGATACACGCACACACGTACGCACGCACGGGACACTGCTGGACAAATAACTGGGAGCAGAGCGAATAGCTGTGGGTTGTTAAACTTCTCAGCTCTCTATGTATGGGGAGGAAGGAAAAATGGGGCCTTTGTTATCTCTGAGGAAACCTGGGCCCAAGAGAAAGACGAAATGCTGCCACCCAGGATAGCTAGCGAAAGGGCCTTCCTAGGAGACACAGTTAAATCAACTGTTAACTTCAAGGAAGGGTAGACTAATGTGATTTGGCTTCAGAGAATTTATAAAACAGGTGACAGAAGAGCTGGTAGGGAAATGACAGCTTCCACTTCAGGATTTCAGACCCCATGTGAGAAGGAACTAAAGGAGTAGCATAAAAGATTTCAAACAGTAGAATTGATGTCAGACATTCAGTGATCTTATTTGATCCAGGAACAAAATACATAAAGAATCCCTCCGTTTCTGAGTCAAAATTCCTAAACCATTTCTCGTCAAACCAAACTGAACTAAAAGGTAACATTGAACCAGAAACCAATAAAAGAGAATTAAGGACAGGAAAAATGAACCAAAATACTCTAAGATTCTTTTAGTATGTCATGCTAAATTAAAAGACAAGCAAAAACAGCCCTCAAATCCCTAACTGGCTTCCCAGTCTGGGAGTTACCAGAGTTTCTGCTTGTCCTATTGTTGTTTTAATCAAGCCCCAGGGCACTGATACTATCTCTTTTGATTTATTCATTTCTTCCTTATTTGTTTTTCCTATCTTTAAAATGCACCATTGTATAGAATCTGGGCATGGCTTCAAAGATTACCCCACAATTCAACAATGGTCTACACTGAAGCCCAAGTCTCCCTTTCTTCTAGACTCCAACCTGTTGGAGACTCAATCAGTGATTCATATCTCTTCCAGCTCCTTCTCTGTCTACCATTGGGTTAGATCACAGTGGGGTAAAAACAATTAGAAAGGCACGTGAAAGACCAGTGGTTTTGGCTTCCACCAGAGAAGAAGTAAAAGATGCCTCAAAGGAAAGGTCTGTCCACTAAAACACAAAACAAAATGACAGCAACAATAAAACAAAACAAATCAAGAATGCTAGAATTATTCAACATAGTAGACACTCAACGCAGTAGATGTGTGTTTTTCAGCTAAACTTTGTGTTTTGGTCTCAGTACCCAATAGAACATCAAGGTTGGTGTGAGATGGAAGTGGGCAGGTTGGCATTCTGGCTTGTACTATTGATGCAAGTTACCGGGCAGACTGATCCTATGAGCAGTGTAAGAAATAAAAGTGATTGTCCCAGCGTAGGCTGCTGGGTCACACCTTCCTTGAAAGACAACAGCTTTCAAAACCATGTTTTCTGCCATTATAATGAGAACTCAGTCACGGGTAGGGGCTGCTGCCACATTCCACTGTGCAGAAATGAGAATCAGATAGGCCACCTTCATTTGCAGTGAAAACCTATGCAGGCAGGTATCCTTTCTTCTCTATGATGTTCTCTTTTTTCATTTCCTTTTTATTAAAAATTTTTTTGATTGACATAATTGTACAACTTTATAGTGATGTTTTGATATATATAATGTACAGTGGTCACATCAGGGTAATCAGCACATCCATTAGGTCAAAGACTTATCATTTCTTGTTGTTGGGAACATTCCATATCCTCCTCCTTCTAGCTATTGACACTATCAGCAGTATCACTGATAACGACAGTCATCCTATAGTGCTGAAGAACACTAGAACCTATTCCTTCTATCCAGCTGTTCTTTTGCCAATCCCTCCTTTCCCCTACCCTTCCCAGGCTCTAGCATCCTCTGTTCTGTTTACTTCTATGAAATCAACTTTTTTTTTTAGCTTCCACATGTGAGTGAGAACACGTTGTGTTTAACTTTCTGTCCTGGGCTTATTTCACTTAACATAATGTCCTCCCTTTCCACACTTACTGCGGGAAATGACAGTATTTCATTCCTCTTTATGGCTGGATAGTATTTCCTTGTGTATATATAACATACATTTTCTTCATGCACTTATCTATGTTGGACATCTAGGTAGATTCTGTATCTTAGTTATCTGGAATAGTGCTGCAATAAACATGGGCTGCAGATGTCTTAAAAGTGCCAATTTCCTTTCCTCTGGATAAATTCCCAGTAGTGGGGTTGCCGAAGCATGTGATAGTTCTATTTGTAGTTTTTTGAGGAGTCTCCATGCTGTTCCCCATAGTGGTTGTACCAGTTTACACTCCCACCAACAGCATACAAGAGTTTCCTTTGCTCCATACACTTTCCAGCATTTTTTTTTTTATCTTTCTGATAATAGCCATCCTAACTTGGGTGACATGGTACCTCACTGTGGTTTTGACTTGCATTTCCCTAATGATTAGTGATGCTGAACACTTTTTCATATTTTTTTCATAGTTATTGGGGTACAGGTGGTATTTGGTTTTATGAGTAAGTTCTTTAATGGTGATTTGTGAGATTTTGGTGCACCCATCACCCATGTATACACTGCACCATATTTGTAGTCTTTTAACTCTTGCCCCTCTCCCCCACTTCCCCCTAAGTCCCCAAAGTCCATTGAATCATTTGTATGCCTTTGCACCCTCATAGCTTAGCTCCCACATGTCAGTGAGAAAATATGGTGTTTGGTTTTCCATTCCTGCATTACATCACTTAGAATAATAGTCTCCAGCCTCATCCAGATCACTGCAAATGCTGTTAATTCATTCCTTTTTATGGCTATGTAGTATTCCATCATATATATATGCGCACACACACACGCACACACACACACACACACACATCACAGTATCTTTATCTGCTCATTGATTGATGGGCATTTGGGTTGGGTCCGCAATTTTGCAATTGTGAATTTTGCTGCTACAAACATGCGTGTGCAAGTATCTTTTTCGAATATTCACTTTTTTTCCTCTGAGTTGATCCCCAGTAGTGGGATTGCTGGATCAAATGGTAGTTCTACTTTTAGTTCTTTAAGGAATCTCCACACTGTTTTCCATAGTGGCTGTACTAGTTTACATTCCCACCAGCAGGGTAGGAGTGTTCCCTGTGCACCACATCCATGCCAACATCTACCGTTTTTTGATTTTTTGATTATGGCCATTCTTGAAGGAGTGAGGTGGTATCACATTGTGGTTTTGATTTGCATTTCCCTGATCATTAGTAGTGTTGAGCATTTTTTCATGTGTTTGTTGGCCATTTGCATATCTTCTTTTGAGGATTGTCTATTCATGTCCTTAGCCCACTTTTTGATGGGATCGTTTGTCTTTTTTCTTACTGATTTGCTTGAATTTGTTGTAAATTCTCGATTTTAGTCCTTTGTCAGATGTATAGATTGTGAAGATTTTCTCCCTCTCCGTGGGTTGTCTGTTTACTCTGCTGACTGTTCCTTTTGCAAAATCTCTTTAGTTTAATTAAGCCCAGCTATTTATCTTTGTGTTTATTGCATTTGTTTTTTGGGTTCTTGGTCATGAAATCCTTGCCTAAGTCAATGTCTAAAAGGGTTTTTCCCAATGTCACCTTCTAGAATTTTTTATAGTTTCAGGTCTTAGGTTTAAGTCCTTAATTCATCTTGAGTTGTTTTTTGTATAAGGTGAGAGATAAGGATCCAGCTTCATTCTCCTACATGTGGCTAGCTGATTATCCCAGCACCATTTGTTGAAAAGGGTGTCCTTTTCCCACTTTATGTTTTTGTTTGCTTTGTCAAAGATCAGTTGACTGTAAGTATTTGGGATTATTTCTGGGTTCTCTATTCTGTTCCATTGGTCTATGTGCTTATTTGTACACCAGTACCACACTGTTTTGGTGACTACAGCCTTATGGTATAGTTTAAAATCAGATAGTGTGATGCCTCAAGATTTGTTCTTTTTGCTTAGACTTGCTTTGGCTATGCAGACTCTTTTTTGGTTCCATATGAATTTTAGAATTGTTTTTTCTAACTCTGTGAAGAATGATGGTGGTATTTTGATGGGGATTGCATTGAATTTATAGACTACTTTTGGCAGTATAGTCATTTTCACAATATTGATTCCCACCCATGAGCATGGGATGTGCTTCCATTTGTTTGTGTCATCTATGTTTTTTTTCAGCAGTGTTTTGTAGTTTTTCTTGTGGAGGTCTTTCAACTCCTTTGTTAGGTATATTCCTAAGTATTTTGTTTTATTTTATTTTATTTTAATTTAATTTATTTTATTTTACTTTATTTGCAGCTATTGTAAAGGGGATTGAGTTCTTGATTTGATTCTCTACTTGGTTGTTGTTGGTGTATAGAAGAGTTCCTGATTCGTATACACTAATCTTGTATCCAGAAACTTTGCTGAGTTATGTTATCAGTTCTAGGAACTTTCTGGAGGAATTGTTAGGGTTTTCAATGTAAATGATCATATTGTCAGAAAACAGTGACATTTTGACTTCCTCTTTACTGATTTGGATGCCCTTTATTTCTTTCTTTTGTCTGACTGCTCTAGCTAGGACTTCCAGTACTATGTTGAAGAGAAGTGGTAGGACTGGGCATCTTTGTCTTATTCCCATTCTCAGAGGGAATGCTTTGAACTTTTCCCCATTCAGTATTATGTTGGCTGTGGATTTGTCATAGATGGCATTTATTACATTAAGGTATGTCCCTTGTATGCTGATTTTCCTGAGGGTTTTAATCATAAAGGGATGCTGGATTTTGTCAAATGGTTTTTCTGCATCTATTGAGATGATCATGTGATTTTTGTTTTTAATTCTGTTTATGTGGTGTATCACATTTGTTGACTTGTGTATATTAAACCATCCTTATATCCCTGGTATGAAACCCACTTGATCATGGTGGATTATCTTTTTAATATGTTGTTGGATTCGGTTAGCTGGTATTTTGTTAAGAATTTTAGCATCTATGTTCATCGAGGATACAGTCTGTAGTTTTCTTTTTTTGATTATGTCCTTTTCTGGTTTTGGTATTAGGGTGATACTGACTTCATAGAATGAGTTAGGGAGGGTTTCTTCTTTCTCTGTCTTGTGGAATAGTGTTGAAAGGATTGGTATCAATTCTTCTTTGAATGTCTGGTAGAATTCTGCTGTGAATCTGTCTGGTCCTGGATTTTTTTTGTTGGTAATTTTAAAATTAACATTTCAGTCTCACTGCTTGTTATTGGTCTGTTCAGGGTATCTAATTCTTCCTGATTTAAGCTAGGAGGGTTGTATTTTTCCAGGGATTTATCCGTCTCTTCTAGGTTTTCTAGTTTATCTGTGTAAAGGTGTTCATAGTAGCCTTGAATGATCTTTTGTATTTCAGTGGTGTCAGTTGTAAATATCTCCTGTTTCATTTCTTAGTGAGGGTATTTGGATTTTCCCTCTTCTTTTCCTGTTTAATCTTGGTAATGGTCTATCAATTTCATTTATGTTTTCAAAGAACCAGTTTTTTGTTCCATTTATCTTTTGTATTTTTTTGTTTGTTTGTTTCAATTTCATTTAGTTCTGCTCTGATCTTGGTTATTTCTTTCTTCTTCTGGGTTTGAGTTTGGTTTGTTTTTTTTCTCTAGTTCCTTGAGATGTGACCTTAGATTGTCTGTTTGTGCTGTTTCAGACTTTTTGATGTCGGCTTTTAGGGCTATGAACTTTCCTCTCAGCACTGCCTTTTCTGAATGCCAGTGGTTTTGATAGGTTGTGTCATTATTGTCATTCAGTTGGAAGAACTTTTTAATTTCCATCTTGATTTCGTTTTTGACCCAATATTCTTTCAGGAACAGGTTATTTAATTTCCATATATTTGCATTGTTTTGAAAGTTGCTTTTGGAGTTGATTTCCAGTTTTATTCCACTGTGGTCTGAGAGAGTGCTTGATATGATTTCAATTTTCTTAAATTTATTGAGCCTCATTTTATGGCCTATCGTATGGTCTATCTGGGAGAAAGCTCCATGTGCTGTTGAATAGAATGCGTGTTCTGCAGTTGTTGGATGAAATGTTCGTATATATCTGTTAAGTCCATTTGTTCCAAGGTATAGTTTAAATCCATTGTTTCTTTGTTGACTTTCTGCCTTGATGACCAGCCTAGTGCTGTCAGTGGAGTATTGAAGTCCCTCACTATTATTGTGTTGCTATCTCATTTCTTAGATCTATTAGTAATTGTTTTACAAATCAGGGAACTCCAATGTTAGGTGCATATATGTTTAGGATCGTGATATTTTCATGTTGGACAAGGCCTTTTACCATTATATACTATCCTTCTTTGTCTCTTTTAATTGCCTTTGCTTTAAAATTTGTTTTGTCTGATGTAAGAATAGCTACCCCTGCTTGTTTTTGGTGTCCCTTTGTATGAAATGTCTTTTTCCACTCTTTTACTTTTAAGTTTATGTGAGTCCTTACGTGTTAGGTGAGTCTCCTGAAGGCAGCAGATAGTTGATTGGTGAGTTCTTATCCATTCTGCGGTTTTCTATCTTTTAAGTGGAGTATTTAGGCCATTTACAGTCAATGTTAGTATTGAAATGTGAGCTACTGATGCTTTCATCATGCTCTTTGTGCCTGTGTACTTTGGTTTTGTTTTATGTTTTTGCTTTTTAATGTTCATTTTTGCTTTGTAGGTCCTGTGTGATTTATGCTTTAAAGAGGTTCTGTTTTGATGTGTTTCCAGGATTTGTTTCCAGATTTAGAGCTCCTTTTAGCAGTTCTTATAGCAGTGGTTTGGTAATGGCAAATTCTCTCAGCATTTGTTTCTCTGAAAACTACTGTATCTTTCCTTCATATGTGATGCTTAGTTTCACTGGATACAAAATTCTTGGCTGATAAATGTTTTGTTTGAGAAGGCTGAACATAGGTCCCCAATCCCTTCTAGCTTGTAGCGTTTCTGCTGAGAAATCTGCTGTTAATCTGATAGGTTTTCCTTTATAGGTAACCTGGCGCTTCTGTCTCACAACTGTTAAGATTCTTTCCTTCATCTTAACTTTAGAAAACCTGATGACAATGGACCTAGGTGAAGATCTTTTTGAGATGAATTACCCAGGTGTTATGCATGCTTCTTGCATTTGGCTGTCTAGTCTGTCACAAGGCTGGGGGAGTTTTCCTCAATTATTTTCCCCCAAATAGGCAAATAGGTTTTCCAGGTTTTTAGAATTCTTTTCTTCCTCAGGAACACCGATTATTCTTAGGTTTGGTTGTTTAACATAATCCCAGACTCCTTGGAGGCTTTGTTCATATTTTCTTATTCTTTTTTTCTTTGCTTTATTGGACTGGGTTAATTCGAAGATCTTGTCTTCAAGCGCGGAATTTCTTTCTTCTACTTGTTCAATTCTATTGCTGAGACTTTCCAGAGCCTTTTGCATTTCTAAAAGTGTGTCCAATGTTTCCTCAATTTTTTATTGTTGTTTCTTTAAGCTATCTATTTCCATGAATATTTCTCCCTTCACTTCTTGTACAATTTTTTGGATTTCCTTGCCTTGGGCTTCATCTTTTTCCAGTCTCTCCATGATTAGCTTAGTGACTAACCTCTTGAATTCTTTTTCAGGTAAATCAAGGATTTCTTCTTGGTTTGGATCCATTGCTGGTGAACTAGTGTGATTTTTGGGGGGTGTTGAAGAGCCTTGTTTTGTCATATTACCAAGATTGGCTTTTTCAGTTCCTTCTTATTTGGGTTGGCTTTTTCAGAGGGAAGGTCTAGGGCTGAAGGCCATTATTCAGATTCTTTTGTCCCACAGGGTGTTGCCTTGATGTAGTTCTCTCCCCCTTTTCCTGTGGATGTGGCTTCTTGTGAGCTGAACTGCAGTGATTGTTGTCTTTCTTATGGCTGTAGCCACCCAGCAAGTCTACCTGGCACTGGGCTGATACTGGGGGTTGTCTGCACAGAGTCCTGTGATGTGAATCATCTATGGGTCTCTCAGCCATGGATACCAGCACCTGTTCTGGTGAAGGTGGCAGAGGGTGCATTGGACTCCATGAGAGTCCTTAGCTTTGGTGGCTTAATGCTCTATTTTTGTGCTGGTTGGCCTCTTACCAGGAGGTCATGATTTCCAGAAAGCATTAGTTGTAGTAGTGTGGAGAGGGACCACTGGTGGGCGGGGCCCTAGAACTCCCAAGATTATATGTCCTTTGTCTTCTGCTACCAGGGTGTGTAGGGAAGGACCATCAGGTACGGGTGGGGCTAGGCATGTCTGAGCTCAGACTCTCCTTGGGCAGGTGTTGCTGTGGCTGCTGTGGGGGTGACGGTGAGATTCCAGGGTCACTGGAATTGTGTACAAAGGTGGATTATGGCTGCCTCTGTTGAGTCATGCAGTTGCCAGAGAAGTTGGGGAAAGCTGGCAGTCACAGGCTTCATCCAGCTCCCACGCAAACGAAACAGCCAGTCTCACTCCCACCATGCCCCCCAACAGCCCTGGGTCTGTTTTTAGGTAGAGGGTGAGATGGGCTTGAAAACTTGCCTGAGGCTACCTGCCTCCTGGCTGTGAGAGAGAAGGGCTTTAGTTTATGCTCCCTCCACCCCCACTGTGAAGTCTGCAAGCCCGATTCGCGCCCTCCCCTGAATTCTGGCCAGGAGGCTTCTCGCTGCCTTCAAATTGTTACACAGTTCAGCTAGAGAATTCCTTCTCCCTGTGGAGTTTTATGCCCTGCTCCTCAGGCCACCTTCCTGCTGGATCCCTGCGGTGCCAGGCAGGAATGGGCTGCTTGGGGACCCAGAGAGCTCCCAGAGCCTTTCTGCTGCTTCCTCTACCCCTGTATTTTGCTGAGCTCTCTAACTTGACTCAGCTCCAGGTAAAGTCGGAAACTTCTCCCACAAACAGATCTTCAGCTTCTCAGTGGGGGGTGTGTTTGGCAGAGGAGGGTTTCTCTTTCCCACGTCCGCGGTTGGGGCATTCACAGTATTTGGGGTGTCTCCTGGGTCCTGCAGGAGGAATCCGCTTCCTTCAGAGGGTCTGTGGGTCCTCTCGGGATTGCTGGTTTATTCTTGCAGTGGATCTAAAGCTCAGATTCACAATGCGAGCCTCTGCATGCTGCTCTCTCCGGAGATGGGATCTAGTCCTGACTCCCGTCCACCATGATCCCAGCCATTTTTTCATGTATTTATTGGACGTTTGCATGTCGTCTTTTGAGAAATGTCTGTCAGATCTCTGTCCATTTTTAATGGGACTGTTTGGTTTTTGCTGTTGAAATGTTTCACTTCCTTATACATTTTGCATATTAATTCCCTGTCAGATGAACAGTAAGTATCATCTGTGGGTTGTCTTTCCACTCTGTTGAGTGTTTCTTTTGTTGTACCGAGCTTTTTAGTTTGATGTAATCGCATTTGTTTATTTTTGCCTCGATTGTCTGTGCTTTTGAGGCCTTATTCATTAAATCTTTTCCCAAACCAATGTCCTGAAGAATTTCTCTTATGTTTTCTTCCAGTAGTTTTAGTTTCAGATCTTACATTTAGATCGTTGATCCATTTTGAGCTGGTTTTTGTATAACGTAAGAAATAGGGGTCTGGCTTCATTCTTCTACATACAAATTGTAGTCTACACTGGAGGGACAGTGGTGCTGTTGCTGCATGTAAATCTGGCTTTCTTGGTAAAACTTTCCAAAGTCTTACTGTTTGGCAAACCTGCAAGATTTATATTAGATAGACTTGAGACCCAGGCACATCTGCGAGCTTAAAATGAAACAGTCTTTCTCTTGTGCCAGAGAACTAAGCTCAGAGAGTCAATAGCAAAGTCTTGGTTATCAGCAGGACTGGAATCTGTGCTTTATCTGACTTTAATTCTGGGCTAACTTCTGGCCACTCTCTCCATCTTTCAGCCAGAAAGCACCGAGGGAATAAAGCCCAACTTCACAATTTATCAAAGCAAAATATAATTGAGAAGGCAAACCTGCAAAAGACAAAAATTAAAACAACTCGAAACAAAAATCAATCCCCTTTACTCTCCATGCACAATACCTGTGAAGCCAAATACAAAAGCCTTTCAGATGATCTGTTCTACTCCTATGCGCGTGGAGAATTGACTGTACAATGTTTTAAAACTACAGTCTCCAGATCATGGCTGGTGACCATAAAGCTGTGCTTTTCCCTGGGTCTGAGGAGAGCATGGGTTGGTAACTTGCCAGATTTTTATTGCCATAACCCAGCCATGTGCTACCAATGCTGGAGCCAACAAGGGTGTCTGAAAAATGTGCAAAAGTGCATGCTCATTGACTACCTGGCACAGGCTTTGCATAAAGTAAAGGAACAAAACATTTTCCTACCAGAATCAAGCCCCGGTTAATGGAAACTGGGGGAATAGTTTCTGATGCTCCTTTTGACTCTGCGAAGGTGAGATGCAGTTGCTGGTCACTCTGTTTTCAACACAAGTGCATTCTTGATCCTAAGGTCTTGGAGCAATCTGGTTCTCAATAATTAAATATCTATTAATAACAGTCAACAGGATATAACACATCATGATATGTAATATAATTTAAAATATAATATATGAAATTATTACACAGCAATACCTAATATTACATAGCATGTACTATTGCAGCTTATACCAATTTTCACAAATGCAGTAGAAGATAATGATATAATATATAATGTTATGTACATGATATATTTTCATGTATTATACATATACAAATTATGCTATATAGCACATGATTATTATATGACATACAATTACATTATATATCAAATAATATATAATTACATTATATATTATATAACGGATATTATTGTATTACTACGGCTGTTGGTGCTGCTGACTGACGGAGCTCAGCTGTCAACACTCTCCAGGAATCGGTCTTGGCTGAAGACAGCTACCTCACTCAGGGTCCCTGCCATTTTCCTAGGGACAGCTTGTGTCCAAATGACTAGTTGATATGGAGTGTCTGGGCTTGGACCCCTTATCCCAATTTGGGGCAACTCCACAGAACACCCCAGCTTTCCTGTGGGGTGAGCTGAGAGCTTCATCTTCCACCCAGCCCTGCTCCCTTCCTCCCTTCATAGGTGGTCTGCCCAGAAGCACTCTCTAAGGAGTTTCTGAGAGCATCTTTTATGAGGGCCCACTTCCTGGGACCTGAGCAGCGCTGTTAGTCGCAGGATTGTCTGGGGAAGCAATGCCAAGTGGGGTCCAGTGTTTCATTCCCACCACTGGCAGTGGGAGCCCCATCGCTAGTTGTAGGTTGGCTCTGGAGCAGAGTGGAGGTGGTGAAACTCAGGCTGGAGGAGACAGGGATGTCACGGTGACAGAAAGAAGGTACCAAAGGTATCAAGTGTTGGAGAAATATGGAGGAACTAAAAAATTACAGGGGCAGTGGAATGGAGAGACTATTGCTAGAGATGGCAGGTTCTTCAGAAAACAAGACAAAAGGCCGGGGAAGCTCACTCAGCAGTGAATGGCTGGGCCTCAGAGCCAAAGGCCGCCTTGGTAAAATAGGAGAGACTTCCATGTCCTGTAGCCAAAGGGCGACAGAAGTGAGTGCCAGGCTCAGGACTCAACATCAGAAAGACCAGAGAAAGCCGAACTCTCAACCTAGGCTGGGCTGCTAAGCCTGGGTCAGACACCTGCCTGGGGAGGAGTGGGACTCTGAGTCTTAGGTTGGGGACATTTGGGAAGAGGCACTTGGAAGTTTTGAATCCCCAGGTTCCTTCGAACCTTCTGGCTGCCAGAAGCAACCCACTTTCCCCTGTTTGAGGTGTGCGGCTTCCCCTTGTGCTGTCTGGGCAGAGGCTTCTCCTCATGAGAAAATGCAGGCCTGCTCTGGATCTGCCCTGAGTCCCTCTCTGCATCTGGAGCACTCACTAGCATTAAGTCACAGCCTAATCTTGCTGGAAGTGTGCTGGTCTTGGGGAGCAGGTTAGGGCCTATTCTGAGGACAGCTGCAGGACCCAACCAGTGTGAGCTGGCTGGGATTGGAAGAGTACAGATGGGACTGGGCGCTGAGAAGGCCGGAGTCAAAGTCGGATGTGGAGGACAGTATGGATACACGGGAATGCTCCCTGATTCAAGACTTGACCCTGGAGATGGTGCTGCACACCAGTGATGGTCCGCATCAAGTGAGGTAGAAAGACCCAAACTGCCACAGCACATGGTAGAAGAAAGGATCAAAGCCTCAGGCAATGGGCCTGCGAGACTAGTCACATTAGGCAAGGCCAGAAAACCCACCCGATGACCACGTTCTGCAGGAGGGACTTGAGGAGTCTCTGTTTAGGATAGCTCTGAGGAATGCCACGGTGAGGGCACCAGCCTCCCGGAGAAGCTCAGTGGCGGCCCTGCTATCAGGCCAGGGATAACCCCAGCAGGGCTGTCACAGAACTGGGCTCCCTGATGACACTGGTGAGGAGGCACCTGGAACAGCAGAGGCCAAGTGAGAGGGCTTCAGCATCAGTTATCCTAGGGAGTGGCAAGACTGGAGGCAGCCAGAGGCCTACCCTGTAAACAGCTATGGTGATAACAGAGGCAAGATGCCTGAGGCAAGAAGCCTGGGCAGCCAGCAAGAGCACTGATTGCTCAAACCAGAACAACAGACATCAAGGGTGGATGAGCAGGAGGCTGAGGACAGTCGTCCCCACAAAAAGTCAAGATCTGGCTGTTCACAGTGGCTCATGCCTATAATGCCAGCATTTTGGGAGGCTGAGGCAGGAAGATTGCTGGAGGCCAGGAGTTCAAGACCAGCCTAGGCAACATACTAAGACCTGATCTCTAAATACTATACTAATACATACTAAGACCCGATCTCTACCAAAAAATGTTAAAAATTAGCCCAGTGTAGTGGCACGCACCTATAGTTCCAGCTACTTGGGAGGCTGAGATGGGAAGATTGCTTGAGCCCAGGAGTTTGAGGCTGCAGTGAACCATGATTGCACCACTGCACTCCAGCCTGGGCAACAGAGTGAGACCCTGATAAAAAAAAAAAAAAGCCCAGGCATAGTGGCTCACACCTGTAATCCTAGCACTTTGGGAGGCCAAGGCAGGCAGATCACTTGAGGTCAGGAGTCTGAGACCAGCCTGGTCAACACGGTGAAACTCTGTCTCTACTAAAAATACAAAAATTAGCCGGGTGTGGTGGTGGGCACCTGTAATTCCAGCTACTCAGGAGGAGGCAGGAGAATCACTTGAACCCAGGAGGCAGAGGTTGTGGTGAGCCGAGATCACACCACTGCACTCCAGCCTGAGAGACAGGGTGAGGCTCCCTCTCAGAAAAAAAGAGAATAGTCAAGATCCCCTTGCCTGCTTTCTAGTCTTGCACTCATTGACTGAAGTAGGGCCAGGCCAATGGGATGAAAACCTATAGCACCATGACAGGCATGTATAATCATTTCTGGTCCTCCGGTAAAGGGACCTATGGCTGTTGACTCAGACAACTGAACCCTGGGGAAGTCAGAATACCCACATATTTTGAGGATGATTATACACAAGACCCAAATTGATGTTAATACCCAGGGATCCCAAATGTCATTATGTCCCCACTGCTACCTTGATAGAGCGGGGCATGTAGAGGTCAGGTAATGAGTGGAGTCCTAACCCAGGTCTGGGCTACAGGAGTCCACAGGACCCACAGACCCACCCCGTAGTCATCTTTGCTGTCCCTGAGTGTACAGTTGGCATGGACATATTTGATAACTGGCACGACTCTCATGTTGGTTCATTGGCCTGTGCATCAGCTATCAGGGCAGAGAAAGCCAGGCTGAAGCCTCAGAAACTGCCCGTCCCCAGTGAAGGGAGCAAGTCAGAAACATTATTGCATTCGGGAGGATGGCAGAGATGGCAGGATCCCACCCTTAAAAACCTAAAGGACTTGGAATTAATAGTCCTCGATCAAATCTCCATGTCACCCACCAGGCGCTCCCCAGAAGAACAAGACAGGTCTTGGAAGATGGCAGTGAACAACTGCAAACTCTGCCAAGGTACCACCTGAGTGCAGCTGCAGTGCCAGATGTGGCATCTTACAGAAGCAGATTAACAATATAGCCATTGATCCTCTTTTCTATGCCTAGAGGATTAGAAACAATCCACATTCCTTTGGATCAGACAAGAGTGCACATGTACAGTTCTGCCACAGAGCCATGATGGCTCTTCTACCCCCTATGATCATATTGCCTGGGGAGGCCTGGACATTGGACACCTGCAGAAAGTCACACTGGCCCACTGTGCTGATGGCTTCCTGCTAATTAGAGCAGATAGGCAAGATATGGCAAGTATGTTGGATGCTATAGTAAGACCCATGCACTCTATGAGGTGGGAGATAAATTCCATGAGAACATAGAGGCCACCACATCAATAAAAGTTACAAGATCCAGCAGTCTGGGGATGCCAGGACATCCCTCCAAAATTAAAGACACATTATTGCTTCTTACACCTCCCGCCACAAAGGAGGCATAGCAACTGAGAAGCTATGTTGAAGGAGAAGGAGACAACATCCTTCATACCTAGTTATACAGTATTATGGTATTTCCTAGCACTGCTGTAACCAATCACCACAAACAGGGTGGCTTAAAGCAACAGACACGTGCCCTCCCACGGTTGTGGAGGCCAGAAGTCTAAAATCAAGGTGTTGGCAAGGCCATGGTCTTTCCAAATGCTCTAGGGAAGGATCCTTTCATTCAGCTTCTAGAGGCTCCTGGCGTTTTCTGGTTTGTAGAAGCAGCACTCCAATCTCTGCCCCCCATCTTCATGTGACCTTTTCCTTCTGTATTTCTGTATGTTTCAGATCTCCCTTTCCTTTTCCTTATAAGGGCATTTGTCACTATATTAGGACCCATCCTACATCCAGAATGATCTCATCTCAAGATTCATAATTTAATGACTGCTGTGAAGACTATTTTAGGGTCACATTCACAGGTACTAAAGGTTAGGACTTGGATACCTCTTTTGCATAGAGGGGACAGTTTAATCCATTATACCAAGAAAAACAAAGGGATGTCAGCTTTGAGTGGGTTGAGACCAAGATGTGGAACAAGGAAGTGCCACTTAGCCGTACAACCTTGCAGACTCTGTGGTATGGGGGTATCTGTGGGGAAAGATGCTACATAGAATATATGACAAGCCCCAGGAGGAGAATTCCAACATAGTCCCAAGGGTTTTAGACCAGGGCCATGCCACTCGAAGAGGAGAATGATACACGTCATGAAAAACAACTCCCAGTAAGCTAGCAGACCCTGGTCGAGTGCCAAAATTGTGCCACCACGTGACCCTGAAGTCAGAACTGCCCATCATAGCTAAGTTCTATCAGACCCCCCAGGTTGTAACGTCGGATGGGCCCAGCCAAGTCATCCATCATAACGTGAGAGTGTGCAAGACTGGAGGCTTGGGTGAGCCACATGGGCAGGTGCCCAGACCCCAGGCCGCCCACTGGGTGGCAGCAGTGCCTCTCCCTCAAGCCCCTCTAGACCCTATGGGGAGGGGGCCCTCCTGGCCAGCTCCGGAAGGAGGAGCAATGCTGAGATATGACCACACCATGCGTGAGTGCCAGAAATGAACTCCAGCTGCTCTACAGGGCTCTACAGCCCCTCTCAGGGCTGGCACTGAGAGATGGTGCCACTGGGTGAGCCACCAAGGCCAACAAAGGTGTCCGGTGAGCATGGGGAATCCTGGGATGGGGAGCACCCAGTGTTGCTTTCCCACCCTCTGCAGTGGCCAGGGCTCTGGTTTGTCCTCTTCCACATTTCCTCCCAGGAAATCCAGCCCACCAGGCTCATGGAAATACTGCCCTCAGATGTCTGAGGAGAAGTAAGGCCCAGCCATGCAAGACTTGCCCTTGGCTGATGACATTCAGGGCTGGTGGTCCTTTGTCGTGGAGGGCCAGCTGTGCATTGGAGGGCGCTCAGCAGCCTCTCAGGCCTCTACCCACTGGAGGTGCTCCCCAAGTCATGACAACCCAAAATGTCCACAGATGTTGCCAAATGTCCCCAGGAAGCAGAATCACCCTGGCTGAGAACCACTGCACCAGGCTGGAGGGCAGTCTTGCTGGGGAGCACACCTCCTTCCTGGCATCCTGCATCTAGTCACTGAGTTCCAGCCTGCATGGGGGTCCAGGCACTCTTTGTGTGACTGCACCACCCAACCTGTCCCTTGGCCAATGCTTGAGGACTCCCTGAGGATTCCCATACACAAACCCCCATGTCAGAGTCAGCCTCCTGAGAACTCTGGAAGCGTTGCTCATCCTCCCCTCTTCCAGAATCAGCCTTAACTGAAATAACCAACTTTGTCCTTGCTCATCTTCATGAGTTTGTTCAGTAACAACACTGAACGATCAGTGTGTGTTTGCTGTCCAAATGGTGCTGAGCCTGGGACACAACAAAGACAAGATGGACTTAGGTCCAGGGCCGCTGTTTGATTTGCAGGGCCCTTAAAAAACTGCTAAGAATTTCAAGACAGACCAGGCATGGTGGCTTATGCCTGTAATCCCAGCACTTTGGAAGGCTAAGGCAGGTGGATCACCTGAGGTCAGGAGTTTGAGACCAGCCTGGCCAATATGGTGGAACCCCATCTCTACTAAAAATACAAAAATCAGCCAGGTGTGGTGGCAGATGCCTGTAATCTCAGCTACTCAGAAGGCTGAGGCAGGAGAATCGCTTGAAACTGGAGGCAGAGGTTGCAGTGAGCCGAGATCGCGCCACTGCACTCCAGCCTGGGCGTCAGAGTGACACTCTGTCTCAAAAAAAAAAAAAAAAATTCAAGACAGCAACAGCAGAGTATTATCCAGTGTGGGTCCCTTCTGAGAGGGGACCCTGTGCGGCTACACAGATTCTTTGCCCATGATGTCAGCCTGCAGAGGTCATGTTTTCATGAGACAAGTATTAAACCTTTAATTACATACTCAACTGTTTTATTGCAACTGTGAGAAGTGTTATGTTGGAGAGATGCAGGCTCCATGCAAGCCAGTAAGAGAGTTACACCCTTATGGGTGGGAGGGGTTGTGGGAGAGAGAGGGATTAGGAGCCATGGAGACCACAGCCCCTCGCCCCAATTCCTCATCACCTGACCTGCCTGCCTGACAATTGGCAAGCAGTGTTTTTTTACTTGAGACCGCTCAGTCTCTCCAGTCAAAGAAAATGGACCACAGACATATGGCTTCCTCTAGACATTATACTGCACTTCCTCCATGTAGAAATGGCTCTGGGGGAAAAATCATTAAAAGGAAAAAAATGCTGTTAAAATAAAGTGAATGGAAACATAAGGAGGTCCTTCACTGCTTTAAGAAAATAAAGCCAGATCCAAAATATTCTGAGACACATATTAGAGAATTACAGGGGATCAAAAAGTCCACACAAGGGCCAGTTACACGTCAGGTTCGGAAACCGATTTAATTCCGCGCTTACAGCAAGGAGACCACAGTTGTATTCTCAGCACTCTTCTAATTCTGAGAGAGTCACTTCCCCTTTCTGTTCTTTGTCTGAATATGAACCAAAAAAAAGTGTGTCTGTCATTGTGGATTTCATGAGCATTACAATATTCTTTGAGGACGCTTTGAACTAACTCCTGTGGAAGCACAAACACTGTATTTATTCAAAGAGAGGGCAACCTGACTTTAGTGTCCACTGCCCGGCCACACACAGCCACGGGGTGTGTGTGTGTGTGTGTTGGGGGTCACCAGACCTTCATCAGTGCCATGCACTCCCTTTGGGCAGGGCCTATCTGAGCAAATGCCTATCTGAGCCAGGTGCCAGGGAGAGGAGCCGGCTTTTGGTGGCCTCTGGGTCTGAATGTCTGAAGGCCTCACCCGTGGGTAGGATTGGTCCTGACGTTTATTTTCGTTTTCTCCTAAGTGGAGATATTTGAAGCCATTCTTTGGTCCTGGTGATCATTTTCACCTGTCTTCAGACTGTGCAGCCACACAGCCACACAGCGGCAACGGTGGCATGGCGACATGACCACAACAGGAATGGCGCCGTGTGTGGCTGACCGCAGCGCCCCCTGCAGGTGGGTCGGCCCCTCACTGCTCCCCGCTGTGTCCAACGCCAGCGCTGTTCCACCTCCCCACGCTCGTCACGCCCATCTCTTCTGTGTGGGGTGCATGAGGCAACAAAGTCATGGCGGATTGAGGACAACTATGAAAAGGAAGGTTCTTGGATGCTTCCGTGACACAAAATCACTTTGCCGGGTTGAGAGGATCACAGTTCCATGTCAGTCAGAAAGGGTGGGAATAAGCTTCCGGGAGACTGAACTCACTAAAATCATAAGCAAAAGTGTGTGCACATACATGGGTGGGTGTGTGGGTTTCTTCTGAGGACAGAGTCTTTAGTAGTTACCAAATCTTAGCCCAGAAATGCCCAAACACTGCTTCCGCAGCATCTCTATGGAGCGGTCTTGCAAATGAGAAATAATCGCCTCTTGTGGGGCCTCCTACGTTAGTCAGGGTGTTCTGGAGAAGCAGAACTGATAGGATGGCTTGCACACTCTCTCTCTCTGTCTAATCTATCTATCCATTGAAAAAGAAATTTTGTTTTAAGGAATTGGCTCACACAGTTGTGGGGCCTTGCAAGTCTGAAATTTTTTGGGTAGGCTGGCAGGCTGGCGATTCGGTTAGGAGGTTGATGTTGCAGTGGTCAGACTGAATTCCTTCTTCCAGAAACCTCAGCCTTTCCTGGTAAGTCCTTCAGCTGATTGGACAAGGCCCACCCACATCATGGAGGGTCATCTGCTTTACTCAAAGTCTTCTGATTCAAATATTAATCACATCTAACAAATGCCTTCACAGCAACATTTAGGCTAGTACTGACCAAACAACCAGGTTCCACGGCCTGGCCAAGTTGACCCATGCAATTCACCACTGTACTTCTCCATCTTGGGAAAGCTCTGGATGTCCTTAAATGCAGTGACTAATTCCTATTATGATATCACCAGTTGATAGTTGGAAATCCTCTTTCATTAGCTCATGGTTCTCAGGTTTACCCAAGGTCATGGCCTCCTTTCTCATATGGCCATATGCCAGCAAAGTCAGCAGTCACTTCTGGTGAATGATTTGTTGAGCACGAAAAGGCAACCCTCACCCCACCCCCCAAAAAATATTTCTCCTTTTCTCTTTCAGAAAACTTAACATACTACCTCAGTCACTTTGGGGGTTAAATCATGAACCACGAAAGTCTAAGCGGGTGGACATTGCTCTGGCAACGTGAGGGAGTAGGTGAAGCTGAGTTTTCAGAGCCTGTGGTAGACATTGGTGCTGTTGCTCTCACTTTCAGTGCACAGCTGGTTTGTGCCTCACCCTCTGTGAATTAACTATGGCCACAGGCCTGCCTTGGCAGTGGAGGTGAGGATGTGGTGTGTGTTGCTTCTGGGCAGAAGCTGTGAGTGTCAGGCCACTGTTCTTTATATCCTGTCCATGGCCCATGATAATTGTAGGAACCTCATCTGCTTGGGACCCTGGGGGACTTTGATGAGCACAGCCTCTCTGCAATCCAGATAAGACATGGAGCATGAGTGAGAAATTGTGCTTGTTCCTGCAGCATACCCTGGGCCATCCTGGCTACACCAAGCTGTGTGTGACTTTCACAGCATACACCTCTCCATCTTCATTGTGAGCAATCAAGACACAGGGCCAAGCTACTAGAACCCTCCGGCTCCTTAGGTTTCTCAACACCACAGGGTTGCATCTCACTGAGGCCTGGAGAGATGTCTCACCTTCTTCCCTCATTCTTCTTCATGTTAGCCATGGCCTCTATTGCTTTGGTCTGAAGGCTTGAGTCCCCCAGGATTCTCCTGTTGAAATCCTAACCTCCGAGATGATGGTCTTAGAAGGTGGGGCCTTTGGGGGGTGATTAGAGTGGAGCCCTCGGATGGGATTAGTGGCTTTACCAAGAGAACCCGGAGAGCTCTTTATCTGTCTTTCTGCCTATGAGGATACAACAAGAAGATGGCCATCTGCAAACTAGAAAGAGGGCCCTCACCAGGTACAGGATCTGTCAGCACCCTGATCTTGGACTTCCCAGCCTCCAGCACTGTGAAAAATAAATTCCTGTTGTCTGTAAGCCACTCATTCTATGGTAATTTGTTACAGCAGCCTGAACAGACTGAGACGTCTATGAACACGGATGCAGAAATAAGCCTTCACATTTTTAAAATTATATTATGAAAAAGAATTATGTATAACTCTGTGGTAATAAAAAATGGGAAATTGAAAGCAAGTGAATTGAGAAGAAAGAAATTAGAAAATTAGAACAGAACAATACCATGGAAGAAATTGAGAAAAGATGTCAAATAAATCACTTTAAAAAGTTCTATAAACCACTTTTTTTATGGGCAAGTTCTTTTGAGCTTTTAGGGAATAATAATAAAGAATAATTTTAAAACAAGTAGAAATAGGAAAGTCACATCAGGTAATTTTACTGACAAAAGGAGAAAAAAGAAAAGAATCTATAAGTAAATCTCATCTTTGAATATCAATGCATAAACTCACATGTAAGTAGGGTTTATTCTAGAAATTAAGGCTGATTAATACTACAAATCGATCTGTGTCTTTGATCAAAGCAGATGAACACAGGATGCTCCCATTAAAGGTCTTAGCGGATAGACTATAGGCATTTGGTAAAACTCAACATCCATTTAGAATAAAACTTTCAGAAAGCCAAAACTGGATACTTCTTTAATATGATAAAGACTATTTCAAACCGACAGCCAACATCATACTTGATGGTGTTGGTTAGAGACAATTCTATCAAAGTTAAGAAGAGGAGGCTCATGATGACCACTCCTATTTACTGTTGTCAAGAAGCAAGAGGGTGAAGAGAGAGGAGTAAATATTGGTGAAGTGACAGAAAATTATCCTCAGGGATAAGGAAATTCAGAGCTATTCACAGATACTAACAAATGAGTTGAACATTGCCTAAAATATCTTAGAACAATTAGCACTTACAGTGAGACATCCAGCTGCAACAGAGAGTTATGAAAAACAAAGATGCTGAAAATATTAAATAGAACTGCAAAAAGGTTCATAATAGCTTTAAAAATATGAAATGTCTACAAATTAAACTATTTTAAGAGGAAATGTAGAAGGTATATATTTAGAAAAAAGCCTTAAAAACTTCATTTTATTTTATTTTATGAGACTGAGTCTCACTTTGTCCCTTAGGCTGGAGTGCAGTGGCACGATCTCAGCTCACTGCAACCTCCGCCTCCCAGGTTTAGGTGATTCTCCTGCCTCAGCCTCCGAGTAGCTGGGATTACAGGCATCCACCACCGCGCCCGGGCAATTTTTGTATTTTCAGTAGAGACAGGGTTTCACCATGTTGGTTAGCTGGTCTCGAACTCCTGACCTCAAGTGATCTGCCCACCTTGGCCTCCCAAATTGTTGAGATTACAGGCATGAGCCACTGTGCCTGGCCAAGGACTTCATTAAGAGGCAAAAAACAAAAAAAAAAAGCGATTAAATGGAAAGGCAGATCACGTTGCTGAGTGGGAAGATATAGTACATCCATGTAAATTATTCTCAAATGAACGTGAAGTGTTAATGCAATCTCGATTACAACCCCAATATTTTCTTTAACTTTGAAAAGTGATTATAAATTTCAACTTGAGGAATAACTTGGGAGGCATAACTAAGAAAAGTTAATAATAATACCTGAAAATGATGAGTGTATTTTTATTATTACATATTAATGTGTATTTTGCTATATAGTTAAAACAGGTTTCTGTTAATGTAAAAAGAGACAGACCAGATTTAGAAAGATCATTCAAAATCCAGAAACAGGCACAAGTGCATATCATTATTTAACACAGGATCACTTTGGCGCTTCGTATAAACAAGGAAAGGAAAGATTATTAAATGTATCAGGAAACCTACTTACCTATCTGGAAAAAATTAAGCTTTTTACCTTATTCCAAATATCAAAATAAATTCCAGATGGATTAAAGAGATAAAGTGTTAAAAATGAGACCTTACAAGTAGTAGAAGAAATTTAGCTAAATATTTATATAATTTGGGTGTTTGAAAAGCCCCTTCTAAAAACAACATTGAAGTCAGGGATTGTAAACTAAATTACCAGTATCTCTGACTGCATGTGATAAATTCCGTAAATCTCCTGAGCAAAATGAAATGTCGCTTCACAAAGCAGAAAAATATCTGCCATATGTATTCCAGATACGGCACCAGCGTCCTTAAATATAAAGAGCTATTGCAAGCCAGTATGTAAAAGACAGATTCTTGGGCCAACAGTTCACTTCCTGAAGTTCATCCCAAGGCAATAAGCCTGGAGGTGGTCACCACAGAGCTTGTCCTTTTAAACTCCCTGCAGAGTTGGTCAGAGAATCCACCTTTCTCCGGACAGAGCTTCAGCAAGACCAGAGTGAGGCGGAGTCAGGGGCACTGATCATGGTCTACTGGAAAGGATCTTTTGGGGGCAGCATTGTACATCTCCAGTTGCTGGAGGAAAGGGACACTGGGGAACAAAAAGAAGGCATCAGATAAATGGGGTGTCATACCAGGAGGGATGTCAGAATCTAAAGACAAAGACTCCCACTTTGGGGGCCCAGTAAAAGATGGCAACACTCAGCCAGAGTGGCATAAAAGATGGCAACACTCAGCCAGAGTGGCATAAAAGACTGCAAAGAATCCTCAAAACAACCTTATGGCTTATGAGTAGTTAGGGTCGCCTCTTTCATTTTTGTTTTTGGTGTTTTGTTTTTTTTTCCCTCTGTTGCCCAGGTTGGAGTGAAGTGGCATGATCTCGGCTCACAGCAACCTCTGCCTCCTGGGTTCCATGCCACCACGCCCAGCTAATTTTTTGTATTTTTAGTAGAGACGGGGTTTCATTATGCTGGCCAGGCTGGTCTTGAACTCCTGACCTCAAGTGAATCACCCGCCTCGCCTTCCAAAGTGCTGGGATTACAGGCATGAGCCACCACACCCAGCCGGTGTCACCTCTTTTTAAAACTCAGGAAAATGAAACTGAGAAAGATGTTACCCACGCTTCCATTCTCGAAAAGGAGGAAACGGATCAAGCCCACACTGTCTTCCAATTCTTGACTCTCGATCTTTGTTCTTTCTTGGGTGCCTTAACAAATGTTCCTGCTGTTTGTTTTTTTACAGGCTCCCGGCAGGAGGAGGTATATTTGTGGGGAACATCCGGATAAACTGCCTATAAACCAAGTTGGTCAGGGGCAGACTTTCTGAGGGGAGCGGCTCACAGTTTCACAGGCCTCTGGACTGCGACCCCTGTTTCCATTAACGTCCCCAAGAAGTCTGGGGGGTTTGAAAGAAGAGCTCTGTGTGTTCAAGGTCGGATTTCACGTTGCTGTTTCGTAGCTAAATTACAGACCCTGCCACTTACTTGTGAACAGAGGCCAGTAATCAGTGCTTTAGGGGGGCACAGAGGCCTCCAGAATTCTTTAAAACTCAGTTTCTGTTTGTTTGTTTTTAACAGGTGGTGAAAAGTCAGGCCTTGAGAACCTTGAGTGCCTCCACAGAGGTTTTGTGAACAAACATTTCTCAGAAATGAGTTACCAGGTCTGAGCCTGTGTACTCCATTACTGAAAAAGGTTTTAAGAAATCGTTTTGTGGGCCGGACACGGTGGCTCACGCCTGTAATCCCAGCACTTTGGGAGGCTGAGGCGGGTGGATCATGAGGTCAGAAGTTCGAGACCAGCCTGATCAACACGGTAAAACTCTGTCTCTACTAAAAATACAAAAATTAGCCAGGCGTGGTGGCACGTGCCTGTAATCCCAGCTATTTGGGAGGCTGAGGCAGGAGAATTGCTTGAACCCAGGAGGCTGAGGTTGCACTGAGTGAAGACCACACCACTGCACTGCAGCCTTGGCGACAGAGTGAGACTCTGTTTCAAACAAAAAACAAACAAACAAAAAAAAAATCTTTTGTGCAGGCTTGCAAAGATCCCAAATGTAGAAGCTGTGTTTTGCTGTGTTTTGCCTCCTTAGCCCCTTTTTCCTCTCAGACTTTCTCATCCAGCCTGTCCAGGGGCACGACTCACTGTTAAATTAGAGTGCACATGGACAGTCTGGACTCCTCTTTCTAGTCCAGGGATCACCAAACTTTTTCCATCAAGGGTTAGTGAATATTGCAAGCTCTGTGGAGCCAGATGGTCTCTCCCACACTGTTCACCTCTGCCATTTGAAAGTAGCCATAGAAAATCCACAAACTAATGAACATGTTTGTGTTCCAATAAAACTTTATTTATAAAAACAGGTTGTGGGCTGGATTTGGCCCAAGGCCATAGTTTGCTGATCCCTGTTCTAATCAAAACTCCTAAGCTTCATGTCTTGTTTTCCATATATTCCATCTTCTTTTCTTGCTTCTTCCACGTTTTGTTTAACATCTAAAAGGTAACCAGCCCACTGACAACCTACAATGAGAAAATTGGGTTTTGAACATTTTGGTACCTAGCATAGCTCAGTGTGTCCCTTCCTCTGTGTTCTTGTTCCCAAGATGGATTCTTAAGGTTGCTTCTTTAAATGTCTTCTTTTCATTTCCCAGTCTGGTACGCAATGACTGGTGCTGCTGAGCCAGGGCTCTGAAACTCGTAGTCCTCATTTTGCAAGCCACTCTACCCTGAGCTGAATTCTCTTTGTAGTCAAATATTAACAGCATTTACAGCATTTACATCCATGGCTTTCAACTACTATTTGCATTAAGTACACCTGCATGCAGAGGAAACCATTCTCATCTCTGTGATCTCCCAAAGCCTCTGGCCATTCATGTTTATATATACTGTTCACTACACTCACTCATCATCACTACAACAGCATCACGCCATGACAGACCCGGCCCCGTGACCCAAACACCTCCTCCCACCAGAACCCTCCTCCACCTCCAGCACTGGAGATTACGGTGCAACATGACATCTGGCTGGGGACAAATATCCACACTACACCAGGGTTCGATCCTAGCTGTACCCCGGAGCAATGTAGTGAACCCCTGTGAGTCTATTCTCTCTTCTGGAAAATGGGGTACCAGAGTATCTGCTGTATCCCTCCGTTCACATTTAACCTTTATAGTGTTGGGTTGAAAACGGCTCCTTTTATTGAAATCTCACCAAGTACAGGCTACCTTACAAGTTGCCTTGTCCTTACCATATCACATAATCTCATCCCAACAACTCTGGTATCCCATTTTCCAGAAGACAGAATAGACTCAGAGGGGTTTACTACATTGCTCGGGGAGCAGCTAGGATCGAACCCTGGCATAGTGCGGATATTTGTCCCCAGCCAGATGTCACGTTGCACTGCAATCTCCAATGCTGGAAGAGGGTTCTGGTGGGAGGAGGTGTTCGGGTCACGGGGCCGGGTCTGTCATGGCGTGATGCTGTTGTAGTGATGGTGAGTGAGTTCTCGCAAGATCTGGCCATTTAAAAGTGTGTGGCACCTCCTCCCAACCCCTCTCACGCCTGCTCTGGCCACATGACGTCCTGCTTCCCTCTGCCTTCTGCCATGAGTAAAAGCTTCCTGAGGCCTCCCCAGAGCTATGCTTCCTGTACAGCCTGCAGAACCGTAAGCCAATTAAACAGGGATTTCTTCATAGCAATGGAAGAATGAACTAATACAAACTCTAAGTTTGTCTGACTCCCAACTCATGACTTTAATCATTCTGTCCTCATCATTGTTAATTTACCCACTGATTTTTACACTCATCCAATAAATATTGATGGACTTCGTCCTACCTTCCTGGGCCTAAGCCAGGCACTGGGAATGCAGCAGTGAACGAGGGAGCATAGAGCAGTCCGCTAGGAGCTCTCGGATGTTTACCAATAATCACCGCAATAATGGTGTAATTACAGCTGTGGCACCTGCCTTGAAGGGAAGCCCAGGGAGCCGCGTGGGCCCATGGCCGGGGTCCCAAGTGCATCCAGTTAGCTCCCATCAGGGTTATAAATTTATTCAAGGGCACAGATTGGGCCGGGAGTGATGGCTCAAGCCTGGTAATCCCAGCACTTTGGGAGGCCAAGGTGGGCAGATCACGAGGTCAGGAGATCGAGACCATCCTGGCTAACACGGTGAAACCCCATCTCTACTAAAAATACAAAAAACTAGCAGAGCGTGGTGGCGGGTGCCTGTAGTCCCAGCTACTCGGGAAGCTGAGGCAGGAGAATGGCATGAATCTGGGAGGCGGAGCTTGCAGTAAGCTGAGATCCGGCCACTGCACTCCAGCCTGGGTGACAGAGCGAGACTCTGTCTCAAAAAACAGACAAACAAACAAACAAAAAAAACACAGATTGCTCTCATACCACCTGCTGTTTTATGTAGCTGGACCCAATGGGACCAATAATTCTGATTTCTCCATCTTGTCTCTCTGGAAGCAAGTCCTGTCCCATAGCCAGCCACTGCCATGCATGTGGAGTGATGGCAGAGGCCCATGTGGCCTGTGTGCACTGTGGTGTTCTCTGCATCAGCATGGGCAGAATGTGTGGGAAAAGTAAGAAAAAGAATGCAATGTACGCCATAATGCCATCTATGTAAATTAAAGCACATACACACACAAAACAGCCCAATATGTTATATGAAAAGAATCCATGATTATTTGGTTATTTGAGGACTTGTATAAAACACCTTCCACTGGGTCTGGGGGTAGAAGCAGGGGGATAGCCAGAAAATCAGGGGTAAAGGGAAAAAAATACAGCAGGGGAGGAGCCTTGAACAGATGATACTGATAAATGCAACTGATTAAGTCTCTGTCTGTGAGGTCCCCAGAGTAAACAGAAGCAAGAAATTAGGTGACAAAGCAAATAGCCTCTTGTACTGAACAGAGGGTGATCTTTACATGCTGGTCCTAAGCTTAAGGCAGAGAAGTTTCCTGATGGGAAACCAGGTCAGGAAAGATAGAAGCAGAATGGAGGAGAAAAGAAAGAAAGAAGGAGAAGAAAGAAAGAAGGAAGGAAGAAGGGAGGGAGGGAAGGAGAGGCAAAGAGAAAGAGAGAGAGAGAGAGAGAAAGAGAGAGAGGGGAAAGGGAAGGGAAGGGGAAGGGGAAAGGAAGGGGAAGGGAAAGGGAAGGGAAGGAAGGAAGGAAGGAAAGGAAAGGGAAGGAAGGAAGGAAAGGAAAGGAAAGGGAAGGAAGACGACCAACCTAAATGAACTCTGGGGACAATGGTGAATGTTCCTGTGTTTATATAAACATGTTACTTTAAGATGGTTGACTCCTTACAGAAAAGGGCAATATTTGCCTCACTTTCTATAAAACCTGTCTACAATACCCAACAAAGTGAGAGGTCCTTGGTGTTCCCAAAGCATTTAAGAGATAACAACAGTGACGTCCATGTGAAATCCTCGCGCTGGTGTGTGGTTTCTGAAGTGCATCCTGCGTTGTGAAATGGCAGCTGCTATTCAGCGTTGATAATCTCAGTTCACTGTGGATCCCATCCGACAATGTGTGAAGTCAAGAAAAGCCAACCGTGACCCCACAGAGGGGGAAGCATCTAGTCTCTGCTTTCTGAACAGGCTGTTCCAAAAACGGGACTTCGTTTCAGTTACTTGCAGTAATAAAACCACTGCACTTGTGTGCAGACCCCATATCCATCTTTCCACATTCTCCACCTCCCATCCTACCCAAGGTCATGAATATCAAACTTGGAAAGGAAAAGAACAAAGGGCGTCTCCCCCAGCAATTAAGGGCCAAGAAAATTAAGTCCTTTTTTGCCTCCAAATAAAATCTTGGACGTGATGGCAATTGCATTTAGCAGGATCCCAAATGCTGCTTTTATATGCCAGCATTCCATTCGGGGAGCTGATTTGTAGGTTAAAAATATGCAACGTATGAAAGAGGGCTCATTTATTTATTTCCTCTCTTGACTGACCTTGGGCCTTGATTTATCTCAAAACCAAGAGAATTTTCCTCTTGGTAAAGGAGGACTAATTCTTGCAGTAAGTCCTTGATAGCTTCTGCCATCAAAAACAAACCATTAGTGGAATGTACAGAAATGCCCTGAATTTAAGAAAGATGACATGGGAAGCAGTAAAAGCAGGAGGAGAAGTGTGAGAAGAAAAAGAAGCATGGAAAATCAGGGGGAAGGTGATGTTGAACAAATCATGCACATCTCAAGATTTTTTAAAAAGCAAAGCATTTGGGGATGGATAGCTGTCACCCTTGCCACCTTAGAGGAAAGTTTTGCTGGCTAACTGGCTATTGTCAAGCAGGCCGAGGTGGTGGCCTCGGTGGGCTGGCTGACCTTCCCCTGACTCCAAGAGGAAAGAAATAGTGAGGCTCTGTGTCCTGCGAGTCGGGCCTTCCTGTGACCTGAGTGCAACGTCTCAGCCCCTCTCCGACAACCCTCCAGCAAAGCTGGCTGGAGCTCTTGGTTTATTTTTTCAGGTGAGTGAACGCCGTATCAAATACTGGTTTCTCAGTTGCTTTTAATTAGGCTTCTGGGTTCCACTCTTTCATCTCGCCTGAAATCTGCATCGCTTTTCTCCAGCTATTTCAGGTTCTAAAGCCGTGGGTTTGCTTTCATTCAACTAATTGAAGGCACATAGGAAAGGAGAAGGGGGGTAATCCCAGTCATTGGACATTTTTTAGGGTTGTGATAAACCACACATTTTTTAGCAACAGAAAACCACTTTCAGAACGTTAACTCGGTGGCCTCTCCCCAGGGGCTGGAGCGCCTGCTCCCTGAGGCTTCAAGGTGAATGTCACGCGGGGTTCTCTGAGACTCCTGGATGCAGGTACAGACCAGGAGGGCAGGTGAGATGCCGTGATGTGACCCAACAGGCCCCATAACTTTCCCTTTCTGATGCTGAGCTACTGGGAACATCGCTATTGAACTGTGTGTCTGCAAAGCTCTGGGGTGGAGGCCTGGCCACACACAACATCGGAGCACAGAGCTGATGTCCCATGAAGGTTCAGCCAGCAGCCAGGTGCTTGCTTAATCCCAGAAAGGGCAGTATATATCTTTCAGTAAAATTGTATTGAATCCTAATACAAGATTTTTTTTTTAGCCCTTTGGAGCAAAAAACTCTTGAAAACTATATTCATGAGATATGTATAATTTGTTGGTTTTACCAAGGCTTTCTAGTAAACAAACTTTAGATCTTGCCAGAGTATTCAAAATAGGTTTATGTAGAGCAAATATTTAAATTTATCTGTTATTCTATTTTTATAACTGATGAATAGGATTATGAACATTTAATCAAACGTTCACAAAATAGAGCAGGGTTGGGGGTAAATCCTACTTATTTGCTACCAAAAGAATCAAAATAACATTTATATTTATATCTTAATATATGGTTCTTCAAGTCATTTCAGGAGATGAAGCAGAATGGCTTCATTACCAATGGCTTCTAATTATAAAAACAAAGTATTTAAATGGATCCAACACAGTCAGTTAACAATAAATCTAAATTCCATGTTATAGTGGCCTTTGTAAGGCAAAAAATGGGAAAAGTCCTTATAATTCATACCCTGTCAAAGAATACCTGATACCTAAATAGTTCCCACAGTCAATAAAAAAAAAGACCAATCATCCAGTAGCAAATTTGGAAAATGACACTTTATAGACAAGATCACAGAAGTTTAGATAGGCGGGAAGATACTCAGTCTCACTCATAATTAAAATGCAAATTGAACTTTACTGAGATTTCATTTTCCAAATCCCAGGTTATTTAAAAAAAAACAAAAAGACTAACAGATTGATATGCTGGTGGCAATGGAGTAGAGGAAAGACATTTATTAAAAGCTAATGGACCAAGCACTTTGGGAGGCCAAGGCGGGCTGATCACAAGGTCAAGAGATCGAGACCATCCTGGCCAACATAGTGAAACCCCATCTCTACTAAAAATACAAAAATTAGCCAGGAGTGGCAGCGTGCGCCTGTAGTCCCAGCTATTCAGGAAGCTGAGACAAGAGAATTGCTTGAACCCCAGAGATGGAGGTTGCAGTGAGCTGAGATCATGCCACTGCACTCCAGCCTGGCAACAGAATGAAACTCCATCTTGGGGGGGAAAAAAAAAAGCCGATGGGAATATATATCGGTTTCAATTTCTGTGGGAATTTGGCAATATCTAGTAAAATTATAAAGGCAAATGCCCTTTGACCCAAACTTCTTTTTCTAAAAATTTATTCTACAAATACATTCACCTAGAGGAAAACTTGCTCTGTGTCGCCGCTTTCCATACCGTCCTTTTTGGATGGAAGTCATCATCTGCAGCCCACGCTTACGGGGTGGGGAGTTAATACTCTCCGTCTTTGAGGGCAGAGTATCTACAGAAATTGTTTGAAATTTTCTGCACAGAACATTTGTCTCTTTTCTTCAATTCATTTATTTTTTCAATCATTTGTTGATGTCAGTGTGAGTTCGTGGTTATTTATCTTATACTTTGAGTTATCATCCAATGCTACTTTATTTACTTAGCTGAGTTTTTGATTAAATGGAATGATTGTTTTGGCATCCGGTACAAATCGGCTTAGAACCCAGAGCTCATCACACAGCTATGTGACCTAGTAGTCTCTCTTTATGTGCTCATGGAGCTCCCATGTCTCTCGCCATATATTGATTTGTCAAGTGTGTACCACGTGCCCTTTGTTGTGCTAGGTGGACAGCAGTGAACGGAAGAGACTGCCTGCCTGCCCATGGGAGTTACCAACCTAATGTCTGATTGATTGACTGTATACATAGCATGGCACTAGAAAATCTGGGGCAACAGCAGACGTAATATCATCACTGTCTTCGGGATGGTAATAGTCATCTGGGCAGGCTGGAGGGACACCCAGACTCACACAAGACTAGAGAGAAAATAGGTGTAGAATAAATATAGGCCAAAACACCAAATCCTGTCTGGTGTGCGGAAGGATGAGGTGAATCAAAGACAGGTTTTTTGAGATGGCATGGAATAGACGCTTTTATAAAAGTTTTGTTAAAATAAAAGGAAAAAAGGATGGGGTCAGATGTAGATTTTCCCATGCAGCATTTAAAAAATAGAACAGACAGACTATCCATAGAACGGAGGAAGAGGAGGAGGCTGTTGGAGACTGAGGCTGTAGCGGAGAGATCACCCATAGGGCAGACACTTCCAGCCACAGGAGGGGCAGAGGGGTCAGTTTTGGAGAGAGGATGAATATGGAGAAAAGTAAAACACTCAACATTCAATGTAAAAGGGGATATGTATTGTTAGGCTCTCTGAGAGGCAAAGTAGACCATGAATTCTTAACAGCTTCTTGTGTGTTGGAAATACCTTTGAAAAGTTTCATTAAGTTTTGGGGAAAAGCAGGTAGGGTAACTCCATAAATCCAATGTTGAGCTGCTATGGTGTTTCTTTGAATGGTGAAAGATACATTTTTTCCCTTTAGTTTGCCAGATTTTACTGCCCACACTCTTACCATTGCTCCCAGGAGATCTCATATGTTGAACTCTTAAAATGATTAATACATGTCTGAGGATCGAAAGAAAAGCAATGGCTTTAAAAATGTCAGAATAACAGCAGTGTAGTTTAAATGTTCTCCATGTGCCATCACTCCAAACAATGGTTTCTTGCTGGTCAAACCTCACACATAGCTTTGTAGAAAGCAAATACATTGACTGGGATGGGCCTTAATTAAAGAAAACAAAAAACAAGGTTGAACAGATGGGCATTTTCGTTTTAAGTCTGAGCTTTGAAGGTAAATTTAGTCCTTGATTGTTTTGTTATTTTCTTCAGGCACGGGCTCAAAGTCTTGGGCTCCATCTTTCTTTGGCCAAGTCTAAGTTTCTTGGGTTCTTTCCATTTTCTCCAAGATGATCCATACATGTGCTTCCTTTCCTACTGTCTCTACTAAACAGATATCGGACATAAAATTACAAAGTTATATAGTCTTTCTTAAGACTTTAATTTTTTAGAGCAGTTTTAGGGTCATGGCAAAATTGAGAGGAAGGCGAAGAGGTTTCCAATACACCCTCTGCACAGCCTCCCGGGATGAACACCCCCACCAGAGTGGCACCCATGTCACAGTCAATGAGCCCCCCCATATTCACACATCGTCATCACCCAGAGTCCATCGTTCATGTTAGGTTCACTTTTGGTATTTGGACAAATGTATAATGACACCATCCACTATCATACATCATACAGAGTAGTTGCACCGCTCTAAAAATCCTCTGTGTTCCACCTGTTCATCCCTCCCTCCCCCTAACTCCTGGCAACCACTGATATTTTTACTGTCTTCATAGTTTTGCCTTTTCCAGAATGACACATAGTTAGAATCACAGTATGAAGCCTTCTCAGATTGGCTTCTGTTAATTGGCAGCATGTACTTAGGGCTCCTTTGTGTCTTTTCATGGCTTATTAGCTCATTTCTCTTTGGTGCTGAATAATATTCCATTGTCTGGATATACCACAATTTACTTATCCATTCACCTACTAAAGAACATCTTGGTTGATTCCAACTTTGAGCAATTATGAATAAAGCTGCCATAAATATCTGTGTGCAGGTTTTTGTGTGAACATAAGTTTTTAACTCCTTTGGGTAAATACCAAGTAGCATGATTACTGGATTATATAATAAGGGTATGTCAGTTTTGTAAGAAACTGCCAAACTGTCTCCTAATGTAGTTGTACTGTTTTGCGTTCCTGCCAGCAATGAATGAGGGTTCCTGCCGCTCCACATTCTCACCATTTAATGTTGGCCATTCTAACAGCTGTGTACTGACATCTCATTGTTTTAATTTGCATTTCCCTGATGACTGTGGTGTGGGACATCTTTCCATACAGTTATTTGCCATCTGTATACCTTCCTTGGTGAGGGATTTTCTAATTGAGTTGTTTACTTACTGTTGAGTTTTAAAAGTCTTTGTCTATTTTGGATACCAGTCCTTTCTCAGATGTGTCTTTTGTAAGTATTTTCTCCCAGTCTGTGGCATGTCTTCTCATTCTCTTGATAACTATTTCACTTACAGCTTTGCAAAGGTTAGTAAATGACCATAACAGGGCTCTGGAGCAACACAAGCAATGTCCTGTGGCGAGGCTTCAGGTGTCAGTGATTGCTCCGAATCCCAGCATTGTTGCTGCAGCCTGACCAGCAAGTGATTTATCCCTGTCAATGTTTTCATATCTTAACTTCCTTCTAAGGAGTGTCTCAGACCTGCTGGTAAATGGTATCATGAAATCTCCACCCTCAGTCTAGCTGGTTTCGTGTGGACCAGCTGAGTGGTGTGGGGGACCAGGAAACTGGATTCCTTCCCCGTTGTCACTCTGTGTCCAATGTGTTGGTAGGAAATAGGCATCAGTTCAAGAAACCAAATCCCCCTAAACTAACATCACTTAGTTTGAGATCAGCTCTCTCCCCTTCTGCAAGTGTTATAAGTACATTTCCACTTTTAGTTCTAGATTTTATAAATTGAATTCTCCTGATCACAGGGGACAAGTTCCTGTGCCACTTACTGATATGTGATGACAATCATGATTAAGAAGAATAGTGACAATTTACATTTCTATTGCACATTAGACTTACAAAGTGGCTTCACATGTTTCCTCATCTTGTGATTGTGGGACCTTCTTTACAAGCTTTGTCTTTGTAATGACCATAGTTAACATTTATGGAGCCCTCATTGTGTTCCAAATTCTGTTTTATGACTTTTATTTGTACTAATTCATTTAACCCTTACAATAACTTCTGGTAGGTACTGTTACTATTCCCATTTTACAGATGAGAAGACCAAAGCATGACACCTTGCCCAGAGGCTGTTTGTTTGATTGTTTGTTTTGAGACAGAGTCTCACTTTGTTGCCCAGGCTGGAGTGTAGTGGTGTGAGCTTGGCTCACAGCTCACAGCAGCCTTAAAGTCTTGGGCTCGAGCCATCCTCCCAACTCAGCCTCCCGAATAGCTAGGAATACAGGCATGTACCATCACACCCAGCCAAATTTTAAATTTTTTGTACAGACAAGGTCTCTCTATGTTGCCCACGCTGGCCTTGAACTCCTGGCCTCAAGCAATCCTCCCACTCCAGCCTCCCAAAGTGCTGGGATTACAGGTGTGAGCCACTGTGCCTCACCCTGCCCAGAGCTGAACATACCCAAGGCTGTCTGGTTTCAGAGCCTGCACCCATATCTGCTCTGCTACCCTGCTTGGGTTCAAATCTTGACTTGTCACTTACTCTTTGCATGAGCTTGGACTACTTATCTAACCTTTTTTATCTCGGCCCCTTCATTTAAAAATGAGGATAACAATAATATCGGTTACATAGGGATTTGATGGAATGGCATAATTTTTGTGAAGTTTCTGCTATGTACTAAGTAGTGTTAGGTATTATTTTCATCCTGGACCATGTATTCTTCTGATAAACACTGAGCACATATTCTCTGCCCGGTGCTAGGCTTACTTGAGGGTCCCAGGGTGTATGAGTCTCCTACTGATGCTGTAACAAATTGCCTGAAGCTTGGTGGCTTAAAACTACACAAGTCTGATTTATAATCCTTTGGGTATATACCCAGTAATGGGATTGCCGGGTCAAAGTGTATTTCTGGTTCTAGATCCTTGAGGAATCGCCACACTAGATTGGATAAAGAAAATGTGGCACATATACACCATGGAATCCTATGCAGCCATAAAAAGGATGAGTTTATGTCCTTTGCAGGGACATGGATGAAGCTGGAAACCATCATTCTCAGCAGACTAACACAGGAACAGAAAACCAAACAGCACATGTTCTCACTCATAAGTGGAAGTTGAACAATGAGAACACACGGACACAAGGAAGGGAGCGTCACACACTGGGGCCTGTCGGGTGATGGGCTGGGGGGGATAGTGTCAGGCCTCTGAGCCCAAGCCAAGCCATCGCATCCCCTGTGTCTTGCACGTATTCGCCCAGATGGCCTGAAGTAACTGAAGAATCACAAAAGAAGTGAAAATGCCCTGTCCCGCCTTAACTGGTGACATTCCACCACAAAAGAAGTGAAAATGGCCGGTCCTTGCCTTAAGCGATGATAGTATCTTGTGAAATTCCTTTTCCTGGCTCATCCTGGCTCAAAAAGCTCCCCCACTGAGCACCCTGTGATCCCCACTCCTGCCCGCCAGAGAACAACCCCCCTTTGACTGTAATTTTCCTTTACCTACCCAAATCCTATAAAACGGCCCCACCCTTATCTCCCTTCGCTGACTGATTTTGGACTCAGCCCGCCTGCACCCAGGTGATTAAAAAGCTTTATTGCTCACACAAAGCCTGTTTGGTGGTCTCTTCACACGGACACGCACGACAGATAGCATTAGGAGAAATACCTAATGTAGATGATGGGTTGATGGGTGCAGCAAACCAACATGGCACATGTATACCTATTTTCCAAACCTGCAAGTTCTGCACATGTATCCCAGAACTTAAAGTATAATAAAATATATTTAAAAACCCACCAGCCTGCTGTGTTATAGTGGAGGTCAGAGTCTGAACTGGGTTTCACTGGGCTAAAGTCAGAGTCAGCAAGATGATTTTCCTTCTGGAGGTTCCAGGGAAGGATCCATTTCCCTGCCTTTTCCAGCGTCTAAAGGGCCCCGGAGTTCTTCAGCTTGTGGTCCCTTTCCTCCATCTGCAGTACCGACAAGGGCAGGTTGAGTCTTCACATCCCGTTATTCTAACCTCTGCTTCTACAGCCACATCACCCTCTCCGGCTCTGACCATCCTACCTCTCTTTTACAAGAACCCTTGTGATCACACAGGACTCACGCATACAATCCAGGATCATATGCCCCTCTTAGGAGTCTTAACGTACGGATACCTGCCAAGTCCCTTTTGCCACATAAGATAAAATATTCACAGGTCTCAGCAACTAGGATGTGGACATCTTTGGGGGCCATTCTTCTGCTTTCCACAAATGGTAAATCAGACACTGTCTGACTTCATGTGGTTTGCTTATGATCACCAAAAGAGGTGAACAATAGGAGGTGAAATGGTTTGCAGAGGCCACTGAGAAGGCCAGAGGTGCTGAGCATTGTCAGACCAGCTATTTTAAGATTTGGGAAATTGAGCTTTTACCAACTACTCAAGGTTCTTCTCTAAAAATATGACATCTCGGATAAAAAAGAAAGAAAAGAGAAAGAAGTTAGTGTTGTTACAGACGTCTATTATGATACTCTGGTCACTTGTCCTTTTAAAAAATTTTTCCTGATACTTAAGATGTAGTGTTAACACACTCTGACACATTAACTCTGGAGGTGCTCTTTTGGAAAGATTTTGAAAATATAACTAAAATTCTTCCTCTGAAGAGAGATTTTTTGAGCATCTTACTTTGTACCTATAATCAGTCACATTTGCTCTCCTGTCGGGGGGTTTAATGCACAGATTCTTTCATCACCCAGCTACTAAGCCTCGTACTAAATAGTTATTTTTTCTGTTCTTCTCCCTTCTCCCACTCTCCACCCTCCAGTAGGCCCCATTGTCTGTTGTTCCCCTCTTTGTGTCCATGAGTTCTCATCATTTAGCTCTCACTTATAAGTGAGAACATGCTGTATTTGGTTGTCTGTTCCTGCCTAGGTTCACTAAAGATAATGGTCTCCAGCTCCATTCATGTTCCTGCAAAGGACATGATCTCATTCTTTTTCATGGCTGCATCATATTCCATGGTATATATGTACCACATTTTCTTTATCTAGTCTTTCATTAATGGGCATTTAGGTTGATTCCATGTCTTTCTACTGTGAATAGTGCTGCAATGAACATACACATCCATGTGTCTTTATGATAGAAAGATTTCTAATTCCTTTGAGTATATACCCAGCAACTGGATTGCTGCATCAAATGTTAGTTCTGTTTTTAGCTTTTGAGGTGTCACCACACTGCTTTCCACAGCAGTTGAACCAATTTACACTCCTACCAACAGTGGATAAGTGTTCTCATTTCTTCACAACCTTGTCAGCGTCTGTACTTTTCTGACTTTTTAATAATAGCCATTGACTGGTGTGGGATGGTATCTCATTATGGTTTTGATTTGCATTTCCCTAATGATCAGTGATATTTGAGCTTCTTTTGATATGCTTGTTGGCCACATGTAAAAAAAAAAAAAAAAAGTCTATAAAAGTGAGAGTCCATCAGCCTTGCTGTACTTTGTAATGACTACAATAGCCTCTCTATTGTTGTTTAAAATCTCTGCACAGCCAACATTATTCAGTTCTGCTTGTATATACTTCATGTAATTCTTTGTTTGTCAATTAATATGACATTTTGACAACTCCTTCCAAAAGAACATTCTTGCTAAAGAAAAAACGTAGCCCATGACCTCTGCTTTCCATGCACTGAATAAGCACGGACAGACTTTTCATGAAGCAGGCCTGCCACTGAGGGCCACAGGGATGTACCCACGCCAGCATTTCCCTTTTGGTAGCTAAGATGCCTGGGACATGAAAATTGGCTTTCTCGCAATAGATCCCAACTGAATTAGGTCAGAGGTTGTAGCACACAGAGTGCCATATCCACAAATCAGAGGGCAACGGATTCTCAAGGGTGTTTAGTGTGTAGGTCAGTAAATTTGATGAAATTGCCATTCAGTTAAAGAATTAGAAGAGATCATAACGACCATTGGCCTCGATTTTATTATTTTCTGGATGGAGTAACTGGGGCCCAGGAGGCTCAGATGACTTGCCAGGGCCACCCCTCAAGTCAGTGGCAGAGCCAGGATGTGCCTGGGACCAGTGATTCACATCACACTTTCCTGGGTTCTAAACTCAGTGGAGGAAACTCTTTGTTTTAAAAGTTAAATTTTTCTCTTTCAAGCTACTGAACTTCCTGCATCTGTAGGGAAAATAACATTTGTATATGTGCGTGTGTGGGCAAGAAAAAGTAGGATAAACACACACCATTTAAGAATTTTGAAGATGATGGCAAGGGCAAGAAGAAGAGTAGAGAAAGAAAGACACTTTTTAAATTAATTTTTATGACGTTCTAGACAGACGTAAAGGTTTTAATATGCAAACATTATGATTCCTCAAGTTCATATTGGAAGTGTACATTAGCTCTGTGCTCTCCTCTCCTTGTCCCACTCCTTAGCCTCTGCCTTTCCAATCCCATACTCCCATCCTTCCCTCAAAATAGGCTCCAGACATGCCTGGCAGTTAGTGCTTATCAGGTGGGCCAGCTATTTCCACTCCCATCCCACTAGATATTCTCCAACTCTCTGCGTGAACACATCTCTTCCACATTTGCTGAATTCCAGCTCAAGCATCACCTCCTCGGTGCAGCCTTCACTGATGCTGGCACAGAATTCATCAATCCCTCCCTTGTGCCACCATCATACCCATCTTTTTTTTTTTTTTTTTTTCCTTGAGGTAGAATCTTGCTCTGTTGCCCAGGCTGGGAGTGCAGTGGTGTGATCTCAGCTCACTGCAACCTCCACCTCCCAGGTTCAAGTGATTCTCCTGCCTCAGCCTCCAGAGTAGCCGGGATGACAGACACCTGCCACCAGGCCCAGCTAATTTTTGTATTTTTAGTAGAGATGGGGTTTCACCATGTTGGCGAGGCTGGTCTCAAACTCCTGATCTCAAGTGATCTGCCCACCTCAGCCTCCCAAAGTGCTGGGATTACAAGTGTGAGCCACCACGCCTAGCCCATCATACCCATCTTGATCTCCACTCTAGCACTCATGGCCTTGTATTGTGGTTATTTATTTACTTGTACATTCTCCAGTATCTGACACGAAGAAGAATCCAAGCAAGTTTGATAGATAATTGGATACTGATACGTTAAGGTTGGAGGTGGGGCCTCCTCTTTGGTGGGAAGTGCTTGGGTCATGAGAGGGGATCCCTCATGAATGGCGTGGTGCCCTCCACATGGCAACGAGTGAGTTCTCACTCTGTTAGGCTCTCTTATAACAGTCTACACGGGAGTAGATTGTTTAAAGGAGTCTGAGATCTTCCTCACTTTCTCTTACTCCTTCTCTTGCCATGTGAAATGCCACCTCCCCCTTTTGCCTTCTGCCATGATTGTAAGTTTCCTGGGGCCTCCCCAGAAGCAAAGCAGATGCTGGCACCATGCTGTACAGCCTGTGGAACCATGAGCCAAATAAACCTCTCTTTTCTGTATAAATTACCCAGACTCAGGTATTCCTTTATAGCAATGGACTAACACAAGTACGCAGAGGTCTCTGAATTTAGCCTGAGGCAGAAAGCAGTGAAAAAAAATTATCTCAGTTGAACAAGCTGTCCTTGCAACGGCATGGCTAATTCTGAGGGCAGTTTGACTTTTACGAGCATCAGGCAGTGATTCCCTAGGGAACGTGGGCATTCAGGGAGTCCGCACTTAAGCCGTGGGTGGGCACCATTGGCTCCCAGGCATTTCTAAGTGGAAGCAGCATCCTGAGGAAGTGAGTCTGTTTGGGGACTTTCTCATGCTTTTCCTTTCCAAGCCTTAAACGTCACTGTGTATTCGTGCAGCAGAAACACACCAGACAGAAAAAGCTGGGAGCAAAACGACCTGTCAAGAGGCAGAAACATCGAGGGGCATGACAACGCCACAACAAGCCTAAGATAGAACTTCCGGAGTGACTTTGCATACGGAAGATCTACGCAGGCTCATGGGGCTCCTCAGCTCTGCGTATGGGTGTGCAAAATAATATTTCCTGTGTATATTCAATAAGAGACTACGTGGTTAAAACATACACTCTGGGTGCAGACCAACACGGGTTCAAATCGCAACTCTACCACCTGCTGAATATGTGAATTTTGATGTGCAGCCTCTCTGAGCCTCCAGTCTTTTCTCTTGGAAATGGGAGCTTACTGTGAATATTGAGAAAATGCAGCTAAGACATTAAGCACAGTGCCTGGCATACAGGAAAGTGACCAAAATGTTAAAAGCTAGAGAGAATAATTTGATGACAGTCACGAAATACATTTTTCTATTTCTGAACAAGCTAGAGGCTTGAAACATGTCTCTAGATAAATGAACCATATAACCAAGACTACTGAAATGTCAAGAAAATAATCCTTTTCTTATAAGTCATGATTAATTTACCTCTGTTAAGTTTTTGGTTATCTCAGTGACCGGTACACTGATTTTCTTGATATTCGAAGAATTTTGATTATCTGTTGCTGCATTAAAATACTGCCCCTAAACCTCAAAAGCATATTAGTAAGTGAAAGAAGCCAATCTGCAAAGATTTCATACCGTGTGATCCCAATTATACAATATTGTGGAAAAAGGCAAAACTATGGAGACAGCAAAAAGATCAGTGGTTGCCAAGGGTTAGAGGGAGGGAGGAATGAACAGGCAGAGCACAGAGGATTTTTACGGCAGTGAAAGTGCTTTGTATGATACTGTAATGGTGGATACTGGACATTATACATTTATTAAAACCCATAGAATTTTAACCCCAAAAGTGAATCCTAATGTAAACGCGGGCTTTAGTTAATAATAATGCTCTGATAGAACCTCCTTAACTGCAATGGCTGTACTACCCTTAGTGAAAGATATAATAACTGGAAAATGTATATGCAGGGGGCTGGAGGCCTGAGAACCCTCTGCACTCTCCAAATGGAAGCCCAGATTCTAAGGGAGAGCAAATAGATTCCGTTCCCAATATAAGGGGTGGCCAAGAGTGTGGGGCCATCTTTATCTGGCTTAGCAAGTTGGTTCAGGTCTTTAGTGAGTAAGGTGGTTCCGCTTGAAAAGAAGGTAAAAAGACAGAGTTGCTCTTCTCAAGTCAAAATAGGGCAGGTTTCCCAGGATGCTTTGTAAAAGGTCCAAAGTCACATTAAAGGACTCCTGCCATAACCCAGCATGACATAATGTACAGAGCAAGGTTGATCAGTGTGTTCAAAAAATTCTGTTGCTAGAAAATTGTAGGAAAGCTGCATCGTTTCCAAATAATTAGCAGGAAGGGTGATTTAAGTTAATGAAAATTCTGAATTATAGCCTCGTAAAAATGCAATATTATTACTTTCAAGCAAGAGTAGTCATTAGACACAGGCTAATGGTATTTCTAATTAAGTCCTTAAATACTGTAGCAAACATCTCTTCCATTAAAACTACTAGGAAGGAATTGGTGGGCCCCTCCCATGGCCTCCAGGACAGCTGAGTAGCTCCAGTTCTGCCCACAACAGGGGCCCTGGAGTCTTGGAGAGGTACCAATGGCTCAGTGGCCCAAATGCACCATTCCACCTGGGGTGTCCTGGAAAACCTGCCGGTTCCCTCCCCACTGTGCCCCTAGCCTCATGGAGCCTGTGGGGGAACCTGTACATCATACACTCCGGCTCTTGGCCAGCACATTGGCCTGTATTCTAACTCCTTTCTTCTCTAATGACTTACAGTTTTTGTACTGAAAAGCCAAAAGTGCTCCTAGACCATTTTTCTTTGTGATTTGACATCACCTCCTTCGAGACAATGAAGATACCTTGGCAGATATCTGCTAGAGTTGAGGGCAAGAGGAAAACACAGATGCAGAGGGGAGAAGCCTGTATGGGTTAATATGTCAAAAATACTACACTTCCATGCACAGTTGTGTCAGGCTCTCCCAGGGAAGAAACATGGCCAGCTGGGACGCTGTATCGCTGCCACACCAGGAGTCCATATTTCCAAGCCATGGGAATATTCTATCAAAGAGAGGTGAGAGAGTGAACAGACCGAGAGGGACGCACATGCTGCTGTTCCTTTCCTAGACCACATGCCAATCCAGTGGAAAGGTAGAGACTTGGAGCAGAGATGTAGAGAGCGTTGAAACATCCCATAACATTCAATGTCATGAAACGAAGAGACACCAGGATGGACTGGGATGGAAAAATCCATTGGCCACAGGGCTGGGAGAGAACTTGGGTGAACCGATCAAAATGGGGCTCATTTCAGAACTGACAAAAGGCTGAGAGAATCTTGACAGGAGGAGAAGGGGGAGGAGGAAGAGGAGAGGACAGTAAGGAAGATAGGCAAACTCTGTGGATAGCAGTTGGAAGAATTCTAGCAAATTTTGACACAAGACAGTTTGAAATAAGATGCTGTCCAAAAAAATGCCTTCTTTTCCAGGGTGATAGGGGCCAGCAGTACACAGAGAACCCTGAAGGCAGGGCTGGGACTTCAGTGGCTGGGGCTAATGGAAAACAGCTAAAAGGTGAAGGACGGCAGCGAGGGCAGCTCCCAGGAAGCGTGTGCCCTGCCGAATGAACGGCTCACATTCAATGGTTAGGTTTGCACTGCAGCGGCTCCCTGCTTTATAACAAGGGACTCAGTACAGAGGAAAGTCACTGGGAATGGGGAGAGAAGAGAAAGACCATAAATCCATCCCACCCTAGGCCCTGTTTTTGGAAAGAACACCTTTCCTTATCCTTTTTCTGGATGGGAGTAGCCAATCGCATCCAAAACAAACGAACGGAGAATCAAGCAGGATGAGCCGCCTTCTCGGTGCCTGAGCAGGGAAGCAGCAACAAGAACTTCCTTTAACAAGCGCAAGGTTTGGAGTTACTATGTGAACTACCTAGAGATGGTTTTCAATTGTTTAGAGTATTTTATTTCTGTCAGTAGGTAGATATTCTACCACATTTACACTATTAACAGAGCCCCTTTCTTTGGAGAGAACAAAAGTAAATGTTAGTTGATGCTTCCAACCTAAATCTCCAATTTGGTAATCGGCACACTTTTCTTTCTCTTTGTACTATTTCCATTAGCATGATACGCACCTATGACCCATATCTCAGCGCAATCATCATGAGTGTCACTAAGATATACTGCATGCTTTGAGAACATGCGGGAACTGATGCCAAATGGTATTTGTAACTAGCTAGTAAGGGGTTTGCCTCTGGAGCCCAGTTACACAACTTCTGAAAATCACTTCCATCTGAGGCAGGTTTGGGGGCCGAGTTTGACAGGAGGGGAGAGAGTCAGCCAGTAATCTGATCTCCAAAGAAATTGTCACAATTATCACCTATGCTGGTGGTCTTGGCCCAGGTTCACACGGACCAGGAACAGAGAAAGAATGCACTGCTCTCCTTCGTGTTCTCAGAGGCATGGATGGGGTTTCACAGATGTAGTTAAGGTCTCAAATCAGTTGACAAGACAGGAAGGTTGCCTGGTGGGCCTCACCAGCCCCACGAGCTTTTTACACCTTGGATGTAGGGGCCCAAGATGGAGGGGGTCTGAAGTGGAAGGAACAGGAGAATTCTGTGTGCCATTGCTGACTTAAAGATGGAGGGGCCACATGCGAGGAAGGGGGCCTCTGATTGCTGAGAGCGCCCGCAGCTGACAACTAGCAGAGAAATGGGGCCTTCAACGCTACAGCTACAGGAACCAAATTCTGCCAGGCATGAAAGAGCCTGGAAGCAGATTTTCCCCCAGAAACTGCAGACAGAACTCAGTTCAGCTGACACTGTGACCTCAGCCTTTGTCCTGGGCAGAGAACTCAGCCATACCGTGTGGATTTCTGATTTATAGAAACTGTGAGCTAGAGATGCTTCATGGTCATAAAGATGAAAATAATGGGCACTCAGGACTCCAAAAGCAGAGAGTGTGGGAGGGTGGCAAGGGCTGAAAAGTTCCCGATGGGTACAATGTTCACTGCTGGAGTACTGGGTACACTAGAAGCCTGGCGCCCGCCAGTGGGCAGTACACCCATGTAGCAAACAAGCATATGTACCCCCCAAATCTAAAATAAAATGAAATGGAAACAAGATCCACAGAAACAGTTGAGAAAGAAGAGAGAAGTGTGTATTGCTTTAAGCTGCTAAATCTGTGGTCACTGATTACTCTGCAATAGAAAACAAACATGGCCACCTTTGTGTCTTCCTGTATTTGTCTTTCTCCTTCTACCTCACTGTCATTCTCTGTCTCTGATGTACAAAAAGCAAAATGTAAGCCAGACACACAAGAATAATTTTGCCTGTCAAGGTCTAAGAGGAGAGTCCTTCATATGTTTTAAGATAGAAGTCATATTTATAGAACAAGTTTTTGGCATTTAAGATTTTGTGTCTTAAGAAAAACAAAACAAAACAGCTCACTGACTGTGTAAAGTGTAATGAGGGGATTCCCAGTGATGTGGCTGGCTCTCCCCTGACACCCACAGCCTCAGCTTCCTGGAGCCAGGAAAGGTGTGGCCGGGACTGGGGTGCAATGAGTGAGGCACTTGCCTTTGGTGCAAAGTTTAAGGGAGCACCAAAAACTCAGTCATTAAGATAAGTAACATTTTTTAATTGTAGTGAAACATACACAACATACAGTTGGCCGTCTTAACTATTTTTAAGTGTACGGTTCAATGGCACTAAGTACTTTCACACCGTTCTACAAATATGACCTCCCTCCACCCCCAGAACTCTTTTCACCTTCCAGAACTGAGGCTCCATACACAGTAACAATAACTCCCCAGATTAAAGTTATTTTTTTTTTAGGCTATGTTTTTGAGAGCAGTTTTAGCTTCGCAATAAATCTGAGCAGAAGGTATAGAGAGTTCCCACATACCACCTTCCCTAACATGCGCACAGCCTCCCCCACGTCAACATCCCCCACCTGTGGGGTTCATTTGTCACAGCTGATGCACCTATATGGACGCATCATGACCGCACAGAGGCCACAGTTTACAGTAGGGTTCCCTCTTGGTGGTGTCCGTTCGATAGGTTTGGACAAATGCATAATGACATGTATCCATCATCATACGCACACGGAGGTAGTCTCCACACCCGAAGAATCTTACTTGTCCCTTCCCGACTTATTTTGCCATTTTGCTGATCTTTTTACTGCCTCCCTAATCTTGCCTTTTCCAGAATGCCATAGAGTTGGACTCGTGTGGTATGTAGACTTTCCAGATTGGCTTCTTTCACTTACTGATATGCATTTACATTTCCTAATGCAATATATTTTAAAGATCAAAATGAATGCCAAAAAAAATTCAGGATGAACAAAATACCATTCGAGTGTGCCCTGTCTTCACACTTTAGCTCACACTGCTATCTGATAAAGTAAGAGGGTCCGTCCCCTAAGAAAACTGGGGCATTTCCCTTTGACCATTTGCTGCCAACATTTTGTGCTTATTTCGGGAGACCTTCTAAGTGAATTACTAAGTCGGCCGTGACAGTCTGGAAACAGAGTCTGGCGGCTGCGCAGACCCCGCCAGGATGTTGGGTGCATTCTTTCTCGTTCCCACCCCTCCCCTGCTGGACGTTTCTGGGAAGTTTCTAGGTGGTGGGTGGTGTAGATTACAGCTGAGAAATTAGCTCAGATCATGCAAATAAATAAGAGGAATGGAGAATCAGCATGGAGCTTCGTCCTCGGCTTCCAGCACAGGCTCCCATCACAGTTTCCAGAGCTTTTACTGGCGTAACTTCAAAATAAGTTCTTTTGGAATTTCAGCAGAAAAGTGCTTTCAAGGATGAGAGAATTACTTAGTGATTGGGGAAAAGGGAAAGTACTGAGCCTTCACCACCCGAGTCTTCCTTGCCCACTCTGCGCCCAAACGGTGCCATCTGAGGTTGGGATCGAGGGGCGCCGGTGCTGGCAGGTGCTTGTTCCCTCCTGTAACAGGAGAGACTCAGACCGGGATGACATCCTCAGGGGGAGACAGCCGCAGGGCCATGGCTCCCCTGAGAGGCGTGTGGGTCATCGGGCCGCACATCTCAAATGAGTAGGAGAGCTCAGTGCAGTGAATGGAAAGAAACGATGAAATTCCTTTAGAGCCTGGTACAGGGACAGCCATCAGAAAGCTTCATTGCTAATCTCCCTCTGACGGAAGACGGTTTCTGGGCTTGTCAGATGGCAGGGAGTGGCCTGGTCACTGTTGATCTTGGAGCGTGTGGGACTCGTAAAAGTGAAGGAGGAAATGCTCCAGGCCTGACAGCAACTGCAGTGGGGAGATGGGGCAGGAACGGAGGGGTTGGGGCCGACAAGGCCGTACCCGGGAGGGGAGAGCAATCTGAGGCATGCTGTAGCCCCTTAGAGCGGGCCTGGCCCCTGGCTGGCAGAGTGGCTCCATGCCACCCAGTGCCCTTTCTCCCTCAGGAGACAGGGAAGCAAAGCACTTCCCCGGCCTCCAGGGCGTGTTCCTGAAGAGGTCAAGTGGACAGATCATCAGGGGATCACAGGAAAGACCAACACTTGCTCCTTTCTTTTGTTGATTCTTCTATGTCTATGATGAATGTGCCAGTTTCAAAAGAAATGCAGATCATTTTCATTGTTGATTTTCTGGAAATAGCGTTCAGCTTTTAGGGCAGAAGCTACTTTAATTTTATAGTATCTTATCGAAGGCGTGACTGAAAACCTTGCATCTCTTCCCAGCTTTTATGAGTCTTGATGGGCTGTTGGGTGGGTAGGATCCACATCCCTCCCGGGAGGTGTAAGCCGCTGTAGGCCGCTCATCAGAGGCAACTTCCCTGCAGAAAAGGGAGACAGAGGCAGAGTGTGGGTCAGAGCCACACGCCTGTGCTAGGGCACTTTACATTGATTTCATGTCTGCCCCAGACAGTGGATTAGTCTCTAGATTTTACTGATGAGCAGACAAGTGCTCAGAGAATTTAAAGTCAGACAGTGAGAGACTAGAGTTGCTGGGAGCCCAGCCTTAGGAGGGCTCAGGCCTCTGTGCTGGCTGCTCCGGGAGAGCTGCATTTCCCAGAACAAGGGCAGCGCGGGGGCGGGAGGGAGAGCGGAGGGATCCAAGGGACATGGGTGCTTTGTGAATGAAGTCAAGGCACACAGTGCGTTCATCCAATATTCTAAGACTTCCTTTGAGAAATGGAATATTTTGTTATGCATGTTGCTGGCCCGTGCGGGATAAAATTAAAAGGGCAATCTGGGCTTTGGGTTATTTTTTCCAGAAATGGCCATTCTGGGATTCTCAGGACCTAAATCAAACTGGGCCTTCCCTCAGAGAAAGCAAAGGCCCCAGACATGCTGGCGGCTGATGCAGCTCCCCAGTGCCACCCCATGGCTCCCCATGACCCAGTCCAATCCCACAGATGCCCACGGCCCAGAGGCAAGAAGCACTTTATCCCTTTGATGCAAGTGAAAAATGTGGTTCAGAGGGGTTAGCAGATTTTCCCCAGTAGTGGGATTTCAGCCCAAGTTTCCTGACAGCAGGTTTCCATCCTAGCCTTGGTGCACTGAGAACGGGTCACCTGTTCATCTTGAGGGCCTGAGACAGGGCTTGTTGTTGAATGGGGAATCTGGGATCCTCTGTCTCTGTCCCAGGACTGAAGGATCCAAATTTTCTTTCCTGCTCCTGAGAGAAGAACCCAGTGCAGCTCCCCACGCCTGCCAGATGGGCATAGACCTAGGACTGGGGGATCCAAAGAGCCCCGTGACATTGAATCCCTCCAGCAGGGTGAACATGATGCATTCGTGGTTCTGCAGAAGTGAAAACTTACACTTGGAGCCGCCCAGGAAGCACCTGCAGTGGTTTCCCCCGTGGAAATTATACTCGTGTTGAAGTTTGTCATACAAGGAATGTAGCAGCATGCTGCCATTTATTTAATTAAAAATAGCAAAAATGCATCCGGACTCTCAGTCATCTATTTTCTTAACAAGAAACTTCACTGGGACAATCTTCAAAATGGCACATCCCTCACCGCCGAGATTATCTCTGTTCCTGATCATGAATGGCAAAGAAAAGAAGCAAAGGCCAGAAGGAAAAGGGAAACCCTTCAGACCACACAGGTGTGTTTCTGTTTCATCCTCTTTCACAGGGAAGTTCACACAAAAACAAGCAGCACATAAAAATACAACCTCAAGACTTGTGTGTTTGTTCCAGCTCTGTCCCAATTTGCGTTCTTGTTTCGATACGTCTTGGCAACATCCTGGGCCTAGGATAGTGAGTTTTCTTTTCTTCCTAGTAGATTTTCTACTCTTTTGAAGTTAGGAAATGTCCATGGTTTCTTTCAAGCATCTTTGGGTGAGTTTTTTTTTTCTTTTTTTTTTTTCAGAGTCAGAGCAGGAAAAGGTCATTCAGCTTATCTTGTCCACTTCCTGAAATCCAAACACACTCTCAGAAAACTGCCTCACACCCTATCCATTCAGCATGTGTCTCTGGACTTGGACAGGAGATTTCAGAGCCATTTCGACTTTACAAAAACTTTTGGAGCTGGTCTGAATAGCCTCCAAAGACTTTGAGAAATAATTTAGAACGTTTGAGACTAAAATTGGGGTGGTTAGTTCCCTCCTAAGGATGTGATTCAGAAAAAAAATCCTTTCTTTTCTCAGAGAATTCCATCCAAGTTGGCTGCCCAAAACTTCCAAGCAAACTGATGGCTGATATTTTCAAACTCTCGTCCAAATTCTATTTACCCATTGAGTGGGGGATCTCGGCCTATTCTTAGAGCTTCCTTTATCCTAATTGAAAAATGGGTTGCGTGATTTGCATGTGATAAAAATGAAGGCTCATAAAGGAATCTATAATACTTGCCCGCATCAAGTAAAATGTAGCTTAGACTCATTTACAGAATATTAGCGGTCTCACTATGCAAAAAAAAACAAACAAACAAAAAAGGTAAGAATTTCAGTGCAAACTTCCCTACCAAAATAGTCAAAGCTATCTACCTTGAAAAACAGTTACCAGAAGGCAGGTGACCTGCACAAACCACCTAAATTTTCCAAACACAGCACCATCTCTTGGTGAATACTCAGCACCCCTCCTAACAGATTTTTTCCCATTCCAATGTGGAAAAGCAAAAACGTCAAGGAAAGCACATTGCTAAGGAATCAGGAGTGAGAAACACACAACGGTGAATTTTCTCATTCGACAGACAGTCTTAGACCATACCTGCTGTGGTCTCGGGAACATGACAAGCTGTGGGTTTGTGTGAGTAAGCTCTCAAAGCCACTGCCATGCTGATGAAATTAACTCTAAAGGGCCATGTTGCTGAATCAACGCGGTTACTCCAGAGGCCTGTGAGGGTTGTGTCCAGTGCTTGCCACCAGGAATCTGTTCGTTGTTATCAGTCCAGACAGTAAATGTATTTATCCATCAACCCTGGCTGTTCATGTGGAAACCCTAAGCCAACACTCATCCGAGGAGTCAGGCTGGGCCCGGGCCACAGAGTGAGACCAGCCTTACAATGCGGGACTTTCTTTTTTTTTTTTCTTAAATCACATGATCAGACCACAAGATTTGTAGCCATATTTCATTGTCAGAGTTAAAAATAAGACCCAGTCCCCCAAAATCATGACATCCAATTCTTTCTATCAAAATATGATTGTGTTTTTTTAAATGAATTCCAGTGACATTTATCAAGCATCTTTGATGAAGGAGAGACTATTTATGAGTGAATCACTAAGATAAGTTTTGCAAACTCTTGAAAGAGCACATTTTTAATTTTAATCTTAGAAATTTGGTTACATTTTTTTTCCTGAAATATACCACAAAGTTCCTAACTCTCTTATGAACTGATTTCTTTATTGTGGTAATATACACAAAACATAAAATTTACTATTCTGAACATTTTGAAGTTTAGAGTTCAGAGGCACGAAGTATATTCGTCTTGTTGTACCACCATCACCACCATCCATAAGAACCGATTATTTTAAACATAAATTAACCTTGCCTGATGACTTCATACCATGATTACAAATATCCAGTCCTGTGCTGAGTCATTACAGCACTCACTGGAACGAATGGAGTGTTTATGACTCCTTATCCCACATACGAGATAACCTCAGGATGTTAAGCTTTCTGAGGTCTGGAGATGTTTTTTTATTGCCCTTACATTTGTTGTTGTTCTTTGTCTTCTTCCATCAGGTTGTAGGCAGTCATTTTTATCCACTTTCAGTACACTCGCCTGAGGTATCTACCCTTTCCTAGTGACTGCAGGGAAAGCCAGTAATCAAACTGGTTAGAATTGTACTCAACCAGGAGTCCCGGTCTGGAGAAAGACTCCCTGTGAGTAACGGTCAAAACTACCCTGGCAATGCACCCCATGATGTGCATCTGGACACTTTGTAAAATATTTTTGCTTCTTTCAGGGTCTCAACTTGGTCTTAGAGTGTAGTGATTGACATGGATCTGACCTGTGGATGATGGAGGACTTATTCTTGTGTTATCTTCATTGCCTTAAGCTTCCCTTAACATCAAAAGGCAAAATACACTAATAACATCTGGCAGCCTAGTCCCAACTGTGAAAGCAAGAGAAAATTCAATTTAAGAGACAGAAAATTTAAGCAAATCTCCCTTTTAGGTAGCTATCATTTCCTGCCATAGAAATAAAAGACAGATCCTTCCTATATTTGCTCTCAGTTTGTCATGAACATAACATTTTTCTCCTAAAACTACTCCTCCTACATATGTACCCAGGTAAAGAAATAAACCCTGGAAGAAGCCTAAACATTTAGAGCAACCAGAAAGCAGGCAACACTACAAGGGACTGAACCAGGTGGGTCAGCGATGCTTTCAAATATCTTCTCTCTTTTCGGTTTCAGTATTTGCTGGATGGACAAGTATTTTCTCTGAGTATCTACCACCAGCACTTACATTTGGTCTTTAATTAAGTCAGTGGTTCTCAACTGGGAGTGACTTTGTCTGCCCAGGGAACATTTGGCAATGTCTGGAGACATTTTGATTATCAATGCTGGGGAGGAGGTGCTCTTGGCATCTCCTCTAGGTAGAGGCCAGGGATGCTGTTTAACATCCACACGGGACTGCACCTATAACAAAGAAGCGTTTGGCCCGGATGTCTGAAGTCCTGAGGGTGAGAAACCTCACGAGCTGCCGAAGTAAGCGATCCAGGGAGTAGTAGGAGGAAGAGATGGGAGCCAGGGAAAGGAGAGGAAAGTGGGCACCCCAGCACTGTCAGTAGGTCACGGAGGTGCAGTGAGATTTATGAAATGTTTGTGGGTAGGAAGAGTCCCTAGAAGTTGATTCGTGAAGCTGGAGGACTATTGCTTACTAAGGTTTGACGCTCAATGTGAATGTGAATGGCCGTGGTAAGGAGTTGGGGCTGCAGGGAGGAGCCCAACCCAACAGTCCAAGAGCTGCCTCTAAGGGCAGGGGACAGATGTTGTTTCGGGTCTGGAAAAGGGACTTGACTCCAGCTTGATCTCTAAAGAATGTGATGCTCAGAAGAAACCCAATTAATCAATAATAATCAAAGAAACACTCAAGCTCTTCATAATCAAGAAAACACAAATTGAGAAATTGGGGTGCCCTTTTAACCTAAATGACCACATTCCTTTTTTTAATTTTATTTTTTTGAGACGGAATCTCACTGACTCTGTTGCCCAGGCTGGAGTGCAATGGCGTGATCTCAAATCATAGGCAACCTCTGTCTCTTGGGTTCAAGCAATTCTCCTGCCTTAGCCTCTCGAGTAGCTGGGATTACAGGCGTGCACCACCACACCTGGCTAATTTTTGTATTTTTAGTAGAGACAGGGTTTCACCATGTTGGCCAGGCTAGTCTTGAGCTCCTGACCTCAGGTGATCTGCCTGCCTCCGCCTCCCAAATTGCTGGGATTACAGGTGTGAGCCACCGTGACCCGCCAAAATGGCCACATTTTAATAGTCTGACAGTATCGGCTTGTGTGGTTTGTCCCTCAGTACGGTTTTGCATATTTCCCAAAGACTGTGTACTCTCGTATTACGTGTGCACTGAAGCAGTCGTAATTGTTATCTACAGGATCGAGTCCATTTGACAAGTTACAAAATGCCGGTCAGGACCCACTACATTTATTTTGTGATCCATTCATGTTCATGACCCGTGGTCTGAAAAACACGCCGCTAGAGGAAGGAAACTTGTATGAGGGCATGGTTTAAACGTTGTGTTGCGTGATGGTTAATTTTAGGTGTCCATTTGGCTAGGCCACGGTACCCAGCTATCTGGTCAAACACTATTCTCTGTGTTTCTATGCAGGTGTTTTTTCATGGATTAATTTACTTCAGGAGACTTGCAGCAAAGCAGAGCATCCTCCATGATGTGAGTGGGCCTCATCCCACCATCTGAAGGCCTTAAGGAAAAGACTGACCTCCCTTGAGTCAGAGGGAATGTTCCCAGCAGATGGTCTTTAGACCCAAACACAACTTCCCTAGGTCCCCAGCCTGCCAGCTCACCCTGCACTGTGGGAACTTGCCAGCCCCACAATGGCATGAGCCAAGTCCTCAAATACACTTCTCATCCCCTCTCGAATGTTGAATTTTGTTATGAAAAATACGTGGGTCACCTAGGATAGGACGCTAACATCTGTCCTTTCTGGATGGTAGTTGTAGTGGGTTGAATAGTGTTCCCCCCCGAAAAAAAAATACATCCACCCATAACTTGTGAATGTGACGATATTTGGAGTCTTCGCAGATGTAATTAAGTTGGGGATTGGAGATGAGATCATCTTGGATTAGAGTGGACCCTAAATCCAATGACAAGTCCTTACCATCACAGACTCCAGTTTTGCTTCCAAAATTCTGAAACTATTCTCAAAAAATATGTTCACGTATTTGAGAGAAAATGAAGACACGACTTACAGATGTGATGATTTGATCCGACCTGCACAGCAGCTCTTAACCAGCCCTTGTCCCTCTTGGGTAGAATAAATGTATACATTAGAATGTATACATTCCAGTTTCCACATTAGAATATGGTCTTAGACCTTCCCGCCAGTCCTCCCGCCCTCTCTCCCTCACTGTAGCAATGCTGGAAGCCAGGGGCTCCAGACGGCCCAGCTACAGATGGAAGTGGCAAGGATCCCGCTCACCCGAGGAGCGTTGGCCTGGAGAGCTGCCTGACCCGGCCTTTAATGAGCAAGAGGTAGACTTTTCTTACGTCACTGAGACCTTGGGGTTTGTTTCCACAGCATGACCTGTTTTTCCTGACTCATACAAGCCCCTGGAAGCATCTGACTCACTAATCCATTGACCTTCTCTAACATCAGCATTTACGGATCCTGCCATCAAAATTCTTCATTCATTATGAGGGCTCAGTCAGTTCTCCTTAGGATTATTAAACCATTAGCAAAAGTGCATTAAAATCAGTTTATAATCTCTTCCAATGGGATTTCACAAATATCACTCCATAGCCAAATGGTTAACTGCTCTCTTCTGACTCAGAAAAGCGTATTGTAATTAGAACACTTTTTGCACAATAATAAAAACAAAGCCGCTTTCGCAGGTTGTGCTGGATGTCAAACGTGGGTAAACCACTCTACTTTGAGCTCAGCTCGGCGCAGGTCTATTTATTTACAGACACTTCAGAAAGAAGAGGGTAGGCCACATCCCTACAGCCCAGGGTGTGGGGTGTGGATGCGCTTGTCTGTTTGTTGTGACTAAGTCTTGCTCAGTCCTAATTCTTCCTGGTCAAAAACTGTTATTTTTAAAAGACTCCTTGAACACAAAACCCTTCAGATGTGATGGAGACGTGGCCAAGGGAAGCAGTGAAGTGTAGCGATGGTGTGATGAAGGCTCTGAGCCCAGATCCCAAATCCTGACACCCACCAGCAGCTGTGCATGTTTGAACTTACGAACCCATTTCCGCAGGTGGAAAATGGGCAAGTAAGCTTACCCTTGGCCTTGTCAGGAGCATGAGAAGGCCTCAGCAGGGAGCCTGGCTAGTCCTGCCCCCAGGCTCAGCGGTGGTTCTTCCTGTAGTCCTGCTGACCAGAAGGAACGTCACAAACGTCTCCTGCCCTCAGGAGGCCTGGGGAAGATGTCGGAGGCCGCCCATCTCTCAGCACCTTCCACAGAACACTGGCCCCCACACGTCAATGGTGCAACAGCCCCGTCCTGGTAGCTGATCCCTTAGCTGTCCCGGAATTCCAAGAGCAGCTTTGGAAGAGCTAGTTGGGTCCTTCCAGGGGGCATGGAAAGGAGGACCAAGGCCTTACCTGACTGAGGTGAGGAGCAGACACCATGGGGAGTGGGGAAAGAGAGAATTACAGAAGGTGCTTCCTTTACAGAATGCCGAGGCCAACTCAGGCAAATGTCAAGACCAGGAAAAGCCACCAACTTCAATTCAATTAAACGCATAATTGAATTGACTTTCAAGAAGGAATAATCTGGGTATTGACAAGTTTGTCTTCAAGTTAAGGCAAGAGAGAGAAGTCTTGAAGGATATTCATTAAAGTGTTCCTGGTTATCCCTGGATGGTGGCATTTGGTGTGATGTTCATGCTTATTTTACAAAAGCAACTAAACTACTTTGAATAAGGGAGGAAAAGGAAATACGAAAGAAATACCCAAGTTCTGAGTCAGAGATGTGACTTCAAATCCCAATTCCACCACCACCAGCTGTGACCATGAACAGTCCCAGCATTACCGAGGGCCTTAGTTTCTGCCTCTGCAGAATGGGAATAATAGTATCTATCTCCTAGGATTATCGAAGCTTAAAGTGGATAATTTAGGATATGCCAAACATCTGGAATCACGCTCAAAAAGTGGTAAAGAATTTAGAAGATATTTTTCTTTAACACTCCAAAGCAACTTTCAGGGAAAGTCATTTTTCATGGAAGGTGCTGACTTTATTGGAGACCGACCATCTCCTCATCACAGTCTACTCCAGGAAAATCAGAGGGAGGTGGGGAATGTTGTACCCAACTTTCTAATGTCTCTAAGACGTGGGTGGCAAGGGTAGGCTGTTACTACTCCAGAATAATGTTGCTATCCACCCATTCGGGGCTTAGCATCACAGCCAAACTGAGATCCAGACCCCAGAGAAGCCATGTGAATCAACAGCAACTGTGCAGCCCCCCACCCATGCAACCCCACCCCAGACCTGGCGTCCCACTCACTGAGGCTCTGGCCAGGTGGCGGTGACTCAAACCTTCTCCATTTTAACTTGGCATCTCAGAGCTTTTGGATGGAGTCCACAAATACATGAGACAAAAATAGGCCAGCATACCCTCCCTTGCCAGGCCCTCATTGTTGAGGGATGAGATGAGGGCTGGGCAAGCAGTTACACAGCTGAAACCAGGGCCCTAGAACCCAGCTCTGCCACGCATGGGCACCCCACAGCTTTGCCCACAGTGTCTGCTCTTTGTTCTCGGTTTCTCCTCTACTTCTCCTCCACCTCCCATTCTTTGTGATCCATCTTTTTCCAAAAGTTGACAGGTTGGCTGGAGACAATTCCCCCTGGCGGCTTTTCTGTCTTTTCCACCTTTAGTTTAAGTGTCCATGAGGGCTGGTGATCCGTTTTAGGTCCTCCATACCTTCCTGGGCAATCCCTCCGGGCCCCCACACCTCCACGCCCTCCACCTTCCCAGCTCCTTCCTCCCAGGGCCTAGAGCTTTTCCTTCTTTCCATCCTCTATGCACTGTTTCACCCCGACATGTATGTTATTGTTTTATTGTGGCGTCAACCATTCTTGGCGACTTTTCCCAGGGCTTGCAATTTTGTAGCAGAGAGAGATTTTCTATCTAAAGCAAAATGCTGGTCTTGTTTAAATAAATAATAATAAGATAAAAGAATCAGGCGCTGTAGGGGTATTTGGCCCACAGCCATCCTGTCTCAGCAGGGTCCTTTTCATTGAGGGAAGCATTTTTCATATCCATAATTTGCCCTTTTCTCTAACCCAGGGTGCACGCTGCCATGACCCTTGGTGACAATGTCCCCTGTGGCCTTCCTCCAAGGCTTGCTCCAGCAAGCTCTGACATGCTGTCCTCCCTGATCTTCTGGGCTGCGGCTTCTCCGACCTCCCCTAGCTCCTACAGACAGAGGAGCAACAGCAAGGCACAAGGTAAGACAAACACCCTCTAGGCCACGCCACCCCTCGCTGCCAGTCTGGGACAGCCAGGCAAAAGGCAGGCGGCCCCAGCTCTGGAGGCCTTTCCTCCTCTGGACCCTAACCCTAACCCTAAGCCGCTAGAACACTCGTGGCAGAAAGGTGACCTGCTTTGAGGCTCCCCTCCCTGCATGTACATCCATCCGGCTTCTGTCACCATTCGGCTTCTCTCAAGAAGGAACCTGGTGTCTGCCAGCCGTGGGTCTTCATCCCCGCTCTGGTATTGCTCTCATGTGGCCACATAACCTTGAATGTCTGACCTTCAGTTTCTTCATGTGTCCCGTGGTGAAGATGATCCCCACTTTGCTAGAAGTGAGAATTGCCTAAAAGAAAATAGGTGATATGGCGGCATGTTTGTTGAGCTAGGAGGACTTGGAACAAAATTAGCTTCTGCACCGGCTGTGCTGGAGCCAGGCGGGCCGCGCCAGTGTGGCCCTGTTTTTCCTGGTTTGTGTCCCAGGAACCTGCCAACCCCCATTGTCCCGGATTTTCCCTTTGACTCCAAATGCCGTCTTTTTTTTTTTTTTTTTTATCAAGCCTCTTTATTTTTGTTATTATCCCGTCAACATACTGCCCTCTGATTTGCCCCCATTAATGACTCGTGCCCTTTCCAAAGTCCAGCACACCGTATGTGTATTCTCTTTCAACTGTCCTTAAAAAGGTTCCATTTGTCACCTCCGCCCCGCTCACAGGCGCCCGCACTCTGGGGCCAGGCCCTCGCGGGCTCCCGGGCTCCTCCGATCGCTTCCCTGACAATCCGGGCCGCAGGGCCGGCCCAGCGGGTGTCGCACGGGAGGGCACGTTTGGGCGGCTCACGCCGTGTTGGTCTTCCCTGTGTGCTGTACGGGAACACGTTCGTGCCTGCGCCCCGCGGGGCAGAGCCGTCTCCCCGCCCCGCACGCCGCGCCCGCAGGCTCCGCTGCCCGCAGCCTCTTCCGACGCCCCCGGCCGCGCGCCCACCTCCCCGCCGCGTGCTGTGCGGGGCTTCCGCTCCTGCGCACGAATGCTTCTGCGAGCTCTCTCGGAAGCCGCTGGGGGGCGGGGAATCTGCGGAGGAATGGCGCTTTATACATCGAAAAATAATAACAACAGAGCGTACGGTGAGCACCGGGGGCTGGAAACGGTGCGGGATCCGCTCGGGGCGGGGCGGCGCGGCCAGCGAATGACAACACTGCCCCCTGGTGGCCGATGCGGCCGGGCCCGAGAGAGCGCGGGCCGGGTGCGAGCCAGGCTTCACCACGCAGCTTCCCCGTTCACCCCACTGAAACCGTCACTGAGCAGTGACGAGAATTCCCCGGGAAGCATGGAGGCCAGGAAGAAGCCCAGGAGAAAAATCCGAATCTCACTGTTTTTAGAGTATGGATTTATTTCTTGTCCCCAGATAGCAAGCTGAATTTCTGAATAGTTCAGAGCTCGCAAAAGAAGCCAAGACCTTTCAGGGCATTTTACAATGTTGCTTTTTATAAACCAAATATTTAAACCATTACTATCACAGTTACTGGGGGATTACTGTTGAGCGGAAATTCTTGTGAAACTCCCAAAAGAAAGGGTCGTTTGTGCTTCTTTGGCCTTAAGTAAAAATGTCCTGTTTAGTGTGTACACGTCTTCATATTTAATTATTCAGACTGTGCACTTTGTACATAAACTCAGCACTTAGGTTCTCTGTGAGCCAGAAACCTGGCTTCTGTGCTCATCCACAGACCAAGTGAGAGCACAGAAGCCAAGCCTGGTGGAGCCTGTGCCTACCAGGGCATTTCACTAAAGCTTCAACCACTCACTGTAAATATCTCCCATCGAGGCTGAGGAAAAGTCGTAGCATACTTGGAAATTGGGGTGGAGTATCGTCATCCAAAAAGGCGTATTTCTTTTGGTGTTTTCCACACCCGGCTGTGTCACTGTGAAGCCTCAGCTCTCCCAGTCGCCCCATAAACTGGAAGAATCCTAGTGTTTCCTGTCCTGCCACATCAGGTGTGGGAAAGATTCTTTTTTTTTTTTCTGAGACAGAGTTTTGCTCTTGTTATCCAGGCTGAAGTGCAATGGCACGACCTTGGCTCACTGCAACCTCTGCTTCCCGGGTTCAAGTGATTCTCCTGCCTCAGCCTCTGGAGTAGGGAGCTGGGATTACAGGCACCCGCCACCATGCCTGGTTATTTTTTGCATTTTTTAGTAGAGATCGGGTCTCACCATGTTGGCCAGGCTGGTCTCAAAATCCTGACCTCAGGTGATCCACCTGCTTCCGCCTCCCAAAGTGCAGAAATATTCTTAAGATGGATTTTTGGTAAGTACTTAGAGAAACTTTATGAAAGCTACCTTCAGTAACATAGAAAACTGTATATGCACCTACTTAGATGCAGAGCTCCCAGGGAGGAAGTGCTCTGAACATTACAGGTCAAATCTGCCCCCAAATAAGTTGATAGAACTTCAAGGAAGCATGAAAGTGGCCTCGTGCATTTTTATTTTATAGAGCATAAGTGCCTAATAAATGAATGTGTGGGTCTGAAGAAAGTGGTATTTTCTAATGAAGTTATAAGTGTCACAGTCCAGAAAAGTAGAACCCAAACAAACACAAAAAGGAGTGTGCAAGGCCCACACCACGCTGCACAGACTCTTCCCGCCTGGCGAATGCTCAGCAAGGGGCCAGGCCACAGGCGAATGCTCTGCAAGGGGCCAGGCCACAGGGAGGGAGAGAAAGGTTGCCGGCATGAACACCAGGTGACCCCGTGAAGTGAAGTGTGTGATTCTGAGAGCAGGAGTCCCCAAGTGAAGTGGGCGATGGCCTCCACCACCTTGAGAACTCGTCTTCCACTGTTTTTAAAGCTGCCTTCTGTTTTGTTTTAGTTCTGGTAAGATACACCTAACATAAAATTGACCCTCTTAACCATTTTTAAGTGTGCAGTTCAATGGCATTAAGTACACTCACATTGCTATGCAACCATCACCAGCATCCATCTCCAGGACTTTCTCCTCTTCCCAGATGGAAACTGTGGCCCCAGGACACACCAACTCCCCATCTTCTCTCCCCCAGCCCCTGGAAACCCCCATTCCAGTTGCTGTCTTTGTGAATTTGACCACTGGGAACCTCACACAACATTTATCCCTTTTATCTCAGGATTACTACACTGAGCATGATGTCCCCCAGGCTCATCCATGTTGTAGCGTGTGCCAGGTTTCCCTCCCTGTTAAGGTGAGTCACGTTTCATCATACGTACCCATCACATCTGCTTATCCGTTCCTCTGTCCGGGGATCCTTATCCGTTCGTCTGTCCGTGGATCCATGGACGCTTGGGTTGTTTCCACCTTCTGCCTAACATGAATAACACTTCTGTGAACGTGGGTGTACAAACCACTCCTTGAGACCCTGCTTTCAATTCCTCTGGAGATATACCCAGAAGAGGGATTGCTGGATAATGTGGTGATTCTGTTTAATTTTTGGAGGAGCCACTGTACAGATTTCCACGCGGCCGCACAGCTTTCCCTTCCCACCCGCAGGGCCGAAGGGCTCCACTTCCTCCACATCCTCGCCAACGCTGGCGGTTTCTGGGTTTTTGACAGTGGCCATCCTGATGAGCATGAGGTGGTAGAGCTGCCTGCTTTTTGATTAATGTGACGATCACAGCCTCTGCCTGGGAATTTTACAGAATGGTGATGACTTTTTCTGGCATCTCAGGAAAGAAAATAACTTCCTGGAGGTCCTTAGTCAGAATCTACTCAGTATAGGCTCACATGAGACCTCGCCTCCTCCGGGAGTCACAACCGCTAATATACTTCTTCCTTCTGCTCTGCCCCCCACACACCGCCCTGCCAGTCAGCACCTACAGGGAGACTGGGAGCTGGTAGAGGAAAGACACCCTAAATCCCTGAGGTCAAGCAAAGCCCCTGGGGAGGCGCCGTGGGATCCCTGCCTCGGGCCTGCCTAGACAGTGTGTGAATGAGCCTCCCAGAGATTTTCCCCGCTCTGACCTCGAGGGCCAGCCTGCCTGTGTGGCCTGAGCTGCTTTCTTCCCAGAGGAACTTACTTGCGGCAGAGCAGGACTCCACGGCCTCGGGGCAGCCTGGGGATGTGTGTTCCTATGCCATGGTTGTATGTCCATGGGTGTGTGTGTTTCTGTGTGTGTGTGTGTGTGTGTGTGTGTGCGGGGGGTTAGGGGGGTGTTTGGCAGGACCAATGTGTCTTGTATACTCAAGGATGGATTCTTTCAAGCCAGTCTTCTTTCTGGTGCTCTGCTCCCTGCATTTCCACTCGTGCTGTGTGGCCGGTTAACATTTGTTTATCGTGCGCTTCCCCTATTAAAATTTCTTTAGGCCAGCCAGGCGCGATGGCTCATGCCTGTAATCCCAGCACTTTGGGAGGTTGAGGCGGGCAGATCACAAGGTCAGGAGATTGAGACCATCCTGGCCAATATGGTGAAACCCTGTCTCTACTAAAAATACAAAAATTAGCTGGTGTGGTCATGGGCGCCTGTAATCCCAGCTACTCAGGAGGCTGAGGCACGAGAATCACTTGAACCCAGGAGGCAGAGCTTGCAGTGAGCCAAGATTGTGCCACTGCACCCCAGCCTGGCGACAGAGTGAGACTCCGTCTCAAAAAAATTTTTTCTTTTTTCTTTAGGCCATGGCAAACTGGGGAGCTGTCCTGGTTGGGTGAAGGTCCAAATCACCTCCCCATCCCAAGGGTCACTTCTCTAGAGAGAATATGACACACGCAAGAACCAAAACCTCACAGGAGCTGCTTGTCCACCTTCAAGAAAGGTTCAGACAGATGTCCAAGGTGGTGGATGGAACTCCTGTTCCCCTTTTCCTCTACTTGCAAAATCTAGCGACACTGTGGCCCAACGATGGAGAAGAAGCCGAGAACCGGGCAAGGGTCTCTTTTCCTGCAACTGTGGCTTTTCTGGCTAAGCTGCCGGTTGGGCACTCATTCCCAGCTCCACATGGCGGCGGCCTTGCTGCATCCTGCCTGGGCTCAGGCCTCTACGCTGCCCTCGCTCCTTTTCTGTCTTCCATGTTCCTGCTGGGCCTTGATTTTTCTTGGTCTGGCTCAGGGTCTTCAACCAGCCACCTTTCCCAGTCCATCTGGGATCCTTTGTTTCCTTTTCCAAACCTCTCTCTGTGTGGTTGGGCAGGTGGGAGGATCCTGGAGCTCTGGGCTTCCATACCTGTCACCCCCTGTCACGGAAATTCCCTTGGTCTCCAGGGCTCAAGCAGACGGCAGCATGACTCCTATAGGATGAGCAGTAGCCAAGTGTGGCTGGCCTTCGCCTTCCAAGAAAGGTGGTGTTTCCTGGCATCTACAGGGCCTTCGCCACTCTTGAGGGATCTCCAGCCCCTCTGCTCCCAGGCGGGACTGCCCTCCAGCACTGAATCTTCTGACTGCCACGGGTTTCACTGAGCCAAGTGGACGGAGGGTTGGCCTGCTTCCGCTGAGGGTGTGTGTGCCGTCGCCAGCATAGGGGTGGGAGTGGCTGGCCTGTCACAGGAACATCTTGGGCCTTCTGGCAGGCATCCCTGAGGGTGGCTTGGACCCCAGTGTGGCCCTCTCGGGGTTCCCAGGTTTGCTTGGCCTTTCCTTCACTTTTTTGGTGAGGGGGCCTTCAGTCTTGGAATGGCTCCATTCCAAGAGTCCCTGGAGACACACGCTCACTCCACCTGCTCGCGAGCCTGGTGCTCGCATCACAGCGCCCGCCACCGTTGCCTGCGGGTTCGTTCCTGAGGCTGGGCGGAGCAGTAGCCCTCCGTGGCAGTGCCTTGGTGTCGTGCTGCTCTGGCCTGTTTTTTCCAGGGTGTCGCCGGGGTGGTCCCGGGATTTTAGGAGTCGCAGAGGTCCGATCAGGATGAACAAACGTCAGTCGGAGCCCCAGTGATGCACTGCGGGATCCCTGTCTCAGTCCTGCCTAGATGATGTGCGGGTGAGTCTGCCCTGAGATCGTCCCACTGTGACTCCGAGGGCCGGCCTGCCTCTGTGCCCGTGGGCTGCTGTCTTCCCAGAGGGGCTTCCTGGCAGCCGCAGAGCTCCGCAGCTTCAGGGGCAGCCTGGGTGTGTGTGTGTTTTTATGCCACGGTTGTATGTCCGTCTGTGTGCATGTGTGTGTTTGTGTGTGTGTGTGGGTTTGTGTGTTTGTGTGTGTGTGTTTGTGT
>NC_045438.1:165754739-165758534 GCF_002776525.5 Piliocolobus tephrosceles | reverse complement strand
TTTGTGTGTGTGTGTGGGTTTGTGTGTTTGTGTGTGTGTGTTTGTGTGCGTGTTTGTGTGTGGGTTTGTGTGCGTGTTTGTGTGTGGGTTTGTGTATGTGTGTGTTTGTGTGGGTTTGTGTGTGTGTTTGTGTGTGGGTTTGTGTGTGTGTGCGTGTTTGTGTGTGGGTTTGTGTATGTGTTTGTGTGTGTGCGTGTTTGTGTGTGTGTTTGTGTATGTGTTTGTGTGTGTGTGCGTATTTGTGTGCGTGTTTGTGTGTGGGTTGGTGTATGTGTGTGTGCGCGTGTTTGTGTGTGTGTTTGTGTATGTGTTTGTGTGTGTGTTTGTGTGCATGTTTGTGTGTGGGCTTGTGTGTGGGTTTCTGTGTGGGTTTCTGTGTTTGTCATGTCAGACAGGACCAATGTGGAGTGTATACTCGAGGGCAGATTCCTTAACGTCAACCTTCTTCCTGGTGCACAGCTTTCTGCGTTTCTGCTCCTGCTGTGTGGACGGCTGGCATTCGTTGATCTTGCACTTCCTGTTTGGGTTTGTTTAGGCCTCGGCAAAGTGTGGAGCTGCCTCCGCCCAGCAGAGGCCCAAATCACCTCCTCATTTAGAGGGACTATGTCTCTAGAGAGAAGAAGACATGCCAAAAACGAAAACCTCACAGGAGCTTTTTGTCCACTTGCAAGCGAGGTACAGACATGTTTGAGACGGTGGATGGACTTTTTTTTTTTCCTTTTCTCTCTTTCCAAAATCTGGGCACACCATGGCCCTGTGATGGAGAAGAAGTCGAGGACCTGGCAAGGATCTTCTTTCTTAGGAGTCATGGAGGGCTGACCAGTCTGAATAAAGCCCACGGGGAGCCCATGTGACCCAGCGTCTGGGTGGCAGCCTGTGGACAGTCTGCAGCTCATCTGGATCACACAGCTCAGCTGAACTCACAGCTGGAGGTCCAGCACTGCCCAGGGGCTGGCGGCCATCCTGTTTGGGTGGGGCTCTGCAGGATGGGCAACCACACGACCGTCTCCCCGGGAGCCTGGGAAAAGGGAGGGTCCACAGATTACAAGGGGACAAGACCCTGTTGGACAAAAATGTCCAAGTGGGAAGCTGCCTAGCTCTGACCAGGTCTGGGAACTCATTGGAATTGGCAGTCATCTAAATATAGCCTGTTTATAGCCTGTGATCTGACTTTCTCAGGCACTGTTTGTATGAGAGCTGGTAACTATAGCACAATTTTTCTAAACTGGTCATTTTCTACACTAACTTTTTATTTGCATTTGAAATGATTTTATTATTGGCACCAGAGAATTAAAACCTCAGACTATTGCTGTGGCTGAAAGCTACGCACAGCTTTCCGTGAACTCTTTTATCAGCCTGTTTGGGTGTTTGAACATTTAAAGCAAGCAAGATAAGGGAATCTGAAGGGATTGCTTCTTTTCACATCTCATCATTCATCCAACTTTGTTTTTAACTGTTCAGTTCAGTTCACTGAATGTCTGTATTAAAGCTTCACTCATCCACAGAGGTGTAAATATGAATGACAGTGTGTTCCCATTCAAAGGGACAGTGGGAGGAAGATAATCCATAGTCTTGGGACCACAGGGCCTCCAAATACCTGCACCACAAAGGAGTAAAGAGACTGAGTAGTCTCTTTAGCCGTCACTGCAGCCATTTCCCAGGTTTCAGGAATCAACGTCTGCATTCGCTTTCATTCTTTCTCTTATTCAGTGGTCCCCTCAACCACGGCCATGGCTATCTCTGAGAATCCTCTGGGCAGATTTTCAAAGTTCCATGCCCAGCCATGCCCAGGATGCACCCCAGACCAGTCATCAGGTCCCGACCCGTGGGGTGGCTCTGCGAAAGCTCCGTGGTGGATTCTCAAGTTGTACTGGTGGAGACTGCCGCCTAGCAGGCATAGCACAGGGAACTGCAGAGCTCATCTAACCCTGCAGATAGGGAGCAAAAGCAACAAAACATTTTAAAAGAAAAAAACGGAGCAAAGATTCTTTGACTTTGGGCAGTGACTAGTGGATTTTTGAGAGTCGCGATATTTCAGGCGGTTTTAAAGTAAAACAAAGCACAGAATATTACCACAAAGACCTGAAAACCAAAACCCAAAACCGAGAGGAGAGTCTTCCGAAGCCCTTTCCGGCCATCTGGTTTCCTCCTCAAGACTCAGTGCTTATGAACTTTCCTCCCCCATCCTCGTTAAATACTGCTTTCCATGTATGGATGTAGTTAATTCACCCCAAAGAGCAAATGACCACTGAGAACCAAAGTGATATGTTTTCTGGAGTGTTCACACTTGACCCCTCCTCCCCACACTCATTAATACACATGCACACACCACACACATGCACAGACACACAGATGTGGACCCATGTGCACACACATACATACATGGGCGCATGCACACATTCACATGTACACCATGCACATGCACACATGCACGCACACACGTGGACAGGCACACACACACTCACACGAGCACAAACATGACTAGGGCAGCAGGCTGCTCTCCTAATCACCATGGTATAAATCGCCATTTTCAAGTCTTAGAAGGTTAGTTTCCTTTTTGCCTTTTTAAAACCATCTGCTCTTCCCCTAAGATTAGCTATATCCCACGGCTCCTCTCCTATACGTCTCCTAAAAACAAGTCTATAATAGATTTTTTTATTTTAGATAATTTTTTTTTTAAAAAAAGCAGGGTAATAAGGTGGCAGGAATGACAAGTGCAGGAGATAACAGAGTCAAAAAAGATGGAAATTTCTTTTCTCGATGGTTTCAACACTCCTAATTGACTTTTCTAGGAGATTAGAAACATTCACCTACCTCGGGCTCCAGTGTGTTTCCCGGTGGCTGGCTGGGAAGCCCAGTAGCTTCAGGTCTTTGATTTCATTCCTGCAGGTAGAACTCACTCCTCACCCCACTCCATTCTCTCCCATTCACTCATCCCTACATCCTGCAGGGTATGTGTGTCATGAAGGCTCCCTTTTCAGCGTCTCTGCTTGCAATGTTAGGCATTTACTCCCAGTTTCTAGTTAAAGGATCAACTCTATCAGGGCAGAAAGCATTTTGGCCATAAGCCAAGAAGGGAGGGAGGATTGAGTGACCTGGACCTTTTCCACGTGCTCCCAGGACAAGGGAGGACAAATGGGAAGCCTCCTTCCTATAAATGCTACATGGGCCAAGATAGTGGAGGGGAATACGTCACAGCAAAGTAACTCTCAACACTTACTAATTAAGCACATGGCAGTGCCATTTATTAAGTCTGGTAGAAATGGTTAGAGGCTCCACGGTTTAAAAGAAAAAAAAAGTACTAATATTGAATAGTTCTATTTATGTCAAACTATGACAACATATTAATGTCAAAATGTACAGCCAGTCTGTCACCATTTGAGGTTACTAATATGTCTGCAAGTCCCTTTAAGAACAGTTGTTCCCAGCAGTGGAGAACATGTGGCCCAGTGGAAAACACTGGTCTAGGAAGCTTCAGCCCCAGTTCTGCCAAAAGGAGTGCAAGGCGATTGTGCAGCCACTCTGTGCCTCAGGTCTTACCTGCAAACTGAGGGGAATAACATCGGCCTTAGGGTTGGTGCATCCCTAAAGAATAGTTCAGGGCTGGGCACGGTGGCTCATGCCTGTAATCATCAGCACTTTGGGAGGCTGAGGCCAGTGGATGGCTTGAGCCCAGGAGTTCAAGACCAGTCTGGGCAACATGAAAAGACCTCATCTCTACAAAAAAATACACAAATTAGCCAGGTGTGGTGGTGCATGCCTCTAAACCCAGCTGCTAGGGAGGCTGAGGTGAGC
>NC_045438.1:165751268-165754639 GCF_002776525.5 Piliocolobus tephrosceles | reverse complement strand
GGGTGACAGAGCAAGACCCTGTCTCAAAAAAAAAAAAAAAAAAAAAAAAAGAATATTTCAGGATATCGCTTAACAACAATGTCAGCTGAAGAGTAATTGCCTGAAAAGGTACTCAACATTAAACCATATTGAGATAGCGCTGAACTCCTACTAGGATGGTTAAAGTTAAAAAAAAAATTTGAGTATATCACGTGTTAATGAGGAGGAGGAGCCACAGGAACTCTTCTATACTACCGGCAAACTGGCGCAACCACTTTGGAAAACTGTGTGGCCGTAGGTACTTAATCATGACCCAGAAATCCACATCCAGATATTTACCCAAGAGAAATGTCTGCTAAGTTTATGCAAAGACTCAAATGCCAACGTTCATGGCAGCACTATTCAAATAAGCAAGAACTGGAAAGAACTCAGGTGCCCATCAGCTGCTAAATGAATAAAGTCGGGATATCTATACAGTGAAACTACTGAGCAGTAGAAAGGAACACAGCTTTAACACAAGCCACAGATGAATGGAGTGCAAAACCAGTCTGCTCGGTGAAGGAGTCAAACACACAGCATTAGATATCGCTTGATTCCATTTACGTGAAAGTCTAGAAAAGGCAAAGCTATAGCGGCATAAAGGTCCTTAACAGTTGCCAGGGGCTGGGGCCAGGAGAGGGGATCGGCTACAAAGGGACTCAAGGAAATTTCTAGGGCGATAAAAATGTTCCAGATCTTGGTTGTGGTGATGGCTGCTCTGTAAAATAACCAAATCTCACCACACTAGGCACTACAGTGTGAGTTAACTGTACCGTGTGTGTATTTTAAATGCCTGAGTTTTATTATATGTAAATAATGCCTCAATAAAGCCAGAAAAACATTTAAATGAATTTTCCTCCAGGCAACATCCATTTTAATACTATCATTATGGTATTATCTTTGGGGAAGACTACATTTGCTGACTTCCACTCATGGCTGGTGTTACCTACTTCTGGGGCACTTGGTTGAGTTTAAGGATCACCTTGGCACGGCTCTACCACTTCTGTGCTTTCTAATGGGATGGCTGTGCCTTCCACTGGCCAGAGGAGCAGCAGTACTGTGACAGCCTTCTGTTTCCAGCAGAAGAACCAGCAGCTGCAGGAGTGAAGCTGCCGTTTGGGGCAGTGCTCAATGAAGAGAGGCTGGTGTCAGAGAGATGTCAGACACCCTTTACTGTTCTCAGAGAGTTCTGGCCACTGACTGGGATAGCTGGAGCCTTTCAGGGAGAGATGGTGGAAGCTGAGTGAAAGGGGAGGTCCTGAGTAAGAGATTCCCGAAGCACATCTCAAATCCAATGGGACGCATGCAGGGAGGAAAACTACTCAGAGGAAGCAACACTCATCCTCCCATTGCATTAAAAATAAAGACAAGACCACCATTCATTCAAATAACTGGGCCTGTTGTGTATTCAAATAACCACTGACTGACCTTCTCTTCCACTTCATTGATGGATGGAGAATGAGCAGAAGTGACCTGGCCCACTGGTCATTTTGTTCACATGTACATAGGCCTGACCTCAAGGACACTGGGGTGGTGTCTGTTTTAATTTGAGTTATTTTGAAAGCAAAGCCTGAAACACACGTGTGAATGCAGGTAGCGTCCATGGAAAGTAATTGCAGGAAAGTAATTGGGAAACAGATAGGAGAAGACCAAAAGGGAAGAAAGTCAACATGGACTATGTTATCGGGTTGGTTACTGCTGGGCTCAGCTCTGCTGGGGGTCTTCTGAGGAGGGAATACGCCTCATAGTCCTCTCTCCCAGGGGCCGAAAGCTGGGCAGTTCCCGCTGACTTCCAGCTCCCCTTGGTTGAGGCTCCCCATTCCAGGGCTGTGTGTGCCTGGACAAAGCTACTCTCTGAGGCTTAGGAGAAAGTCCTGGGGCTGAAGAGAGACACACATGTGGGGGGGGGGGGCCTGAAATCAGGCTGGTGAAGTGGTGTGGCACCAGCTGCAGCACCAAGGTCCAAAAGAGAGTGGCTGGGGTGACAACCTTTCTGCTCAAAGAGATGCAAACCCAACATCTCTGAAGAGGAAGGGGCGGAGTGGACAGTTCCCTCTGGGAGATGCTTTGGGTGCCCCTCAGCACTGCTCAGAGGAAATGGGGTGAACTTGCAGCCATGCCCAGGTTGCCATTGGCCCTCTGATTCTCTTAGACCTTGGTGGTATGGGCCTCCTCAACCCTGGAAGAAATAGAGATGTGGGATTGTTGCCATGTGCCTGTCATCCTGAGCCTCGGACCACGCCATTGCACAAACATGGAGAGGTTTCATGGTTTAACTGTAATCATATCCAGTTCCCGCCAGGCAAGCTGGGGACACACTTCCTGCCCTTCTGCCTCGCACCTGCAATGAAGGCCCTGGATCTAAGTGGAAGACAAGGTGCATTTGAGAAAATCTGATACTTCAGCCTTATTCCTGGGGTAGGTGTGCACAGTATGCATGTGTGTAATAAGAGCTCCAGGGGTGACCAAACACTTGCCAAATGGCCTGGGGGACACTCTGTGCTTTTTGAATTTTTCTTTGGAGACAGGCAAGAATCAGCAGGTTTCTGTCATTTTTGAAATATCAGCTGACTATGCCCTGTCTGCTGTATAAAGGTCATTCCAGCTGGAGCTTTGAGTAAATGTCTCCAACTCTCTGAAAAGCTCACATCCTGGAACAAAACTCTTGCCTTCCCAAAGGAGGAGAGCAAAACCCCCCAACCAGCTCACAGAAGGGAAATCAGAGGCAAGAGGAGGGATCTCAGATAAGCTCTTAATAACAAAAACCTTTTATTAACAATGGTGTTTCCCCGTCTCACAAATTTCCAGGTCCTGGCTGAGCACATTGGGTAACTGTGAGGCCAGCCTATCCCCAGAGTGTATTTGACACTCAATAAAAAACCTGCACTAATTTAAACAGCTCCAGAATGGCTGACAATATGGACAACATTTTAGACTGGAAGGAAAAGTAAAAAAGGAATGAAACACTTTCATTTTGAATGAACAGATTGATTTTAAAACAAACATGATAGATAAAGTCAGGCTCACAGACATGTTTACAATGAATAATTATCTGGTAGACGTTGACCTCGCCTGGGGAAAAGCTGGGATATTACATTAGCCCAAATGTGCTTCCTTGTCTTCCACTTGGAATGGTGGCCTTTCATGACAGGTGCAAGGCAGTGGCAGGTTGTGAGTGTGTGTGTGTGTTTAAACAATTTTCCATCTTTAAGCCAACTTTACTGGATTCCAATATTTTACCTATGAACTCATAATTATTTAGCTTAAACTTTATTTGCATTTTCTCTGAGAGTGAAACACTGTATGTGTACATGTGTGCATGGATGTGTGTGCATCTGTATAGTGGGTGGGTG
>NC_045438.1:165744728-165751258 GCF_002776525.5 Piliocolobus tephrosceles | reverse complement strand
TGGATGGGTGGGCGTAGGTGTGAGTGGATGTGTGTGTGTAGCAGATGGGTGGGCATAGGTATGAGTGGACGTGTGTGTAGTGGGTGGGTGGGTGGTGGGTGTATGTGTGCGTGTGTGTGTGTGTGTAGTGGGTGGGTGAGTGTAGGTACACGTGGGTGTGTGTGTGTAGTGGATGTGTGGCTTAGATGTGAGAGAGAGTGTGTGTGTAGTGTGGGGGTGTGTGTAGGTGTGCATGGGTGTAGGGTGTGTGAGTTTATGGAAAATAGAAAATAATAGCAGGGAGCACAGACATAAGGAGATTGTCTGATGCCACAAGGGCCACTTTGGTGCTGGCTACTTTTGTGACCTACCATTTTGTGACCACAGCTACCATTGCTGCAGTGACATGGATCAGAGGAGCAACTTTCCAGTAACCTCTAAGCAGAGGCATTTTTCACAATAGAGAGAGTTTCAAAATTTCTCAAATGACCTCTTTCACGTGGTCTCTCCTGTGCCCCATGGTTTTGATGGCATTCTCACCAGATCAGCGCCCACATGCTCCAGGTATGCCTGTGAACAGACATGGGAGGAGAGTAACGGAATGGCTTTTGGGTGAGAAAGTTTTTATGGTAAATCTCAACTTGGCCGCTTTCTCACTGAATAAACTTAGCTGTAACACTTAGCTGTAAAACACTGTTTCCTTATCTAGAAAAGTGGTATTATAGCAGGACATACCGTTTGGCTAAATTTGTTACAGTTTAAATTAAAGAGTGAGGGTAAACCTCTTAGCACAGTGTCAGACACAAAGTGTCTGCTCAATTAATGATGATAATGATGAACCCATGGTATACCAGATGACTTTTTACAAACATAAACGCCAATGCTTGAAACCTTCCTTGATTTGTTTGTCTTGGGGGCCAGCCTGCCTCTTTGGGCAGCACATTAGGATTTTATTTTAATACAGTACATGACAGCATAAAACTCAGCAACACTACTCTGCCATGGACTGTTTCCAAAGGAGTATGGCCATGAAGGAGTTAAGGCAGTTTTGCTTCCAAGGAGATGCCCACGAGTGGATCCCGTAGGCACTGCTATCGGGAGAGTGCTGGTATTTTGTTTTATAGTGTAAGCCGGGTCGCTCCCCATCTGTATCACAGACTACTTTGGGGTTACTGCTATAGTAGGATTTAAGGAAATTATCAATGTTAAATGACTATATGAGAAAAGAAAAAAATAGTTCAAATCAGTAATCTAAGCTTCCTCCTTGAGAAATTAGAAAAAATACAGCAAACTGAACCTAAAGAAAGAAAACAATAAAGATAAGAACAGAAATCAATGAATACATAAAACCAGTGACTCAAAAGCTACTTCTTTGAGAAGATCGGTAAAATGATTAAACTTCAAGTCAAATTAAGCAGGAGAAGAGGTAAGTCACAAATCAGAGGTAAGAGAGGTGGCATCAGCACAGATTCTACAGATGTTAAAAGGATCATAGAAAACATTATGAACAACTTCATGTCAATAAACCTAGGTAAAAATCAGTTAAGTTCCTTAAAGGACAGCAACTACCAGATTCACTCAAGAATAGATGGATACCCAGAATAGTTCGATACCTATTAAATAAATTAAATTAAATTTGTAGTTTAAAACCTTCCCACAAAGAAAACTCTAGACAAGATAGCTTCACTAAATAATATCAATTCTATACACACTGTTCCAGAAAATTAAAAAGAGGAAATCCTGCCTAATTTTGTCTGTCCTGACAAACAAATTTTTTTTTGTTTTGTTTTGCACTGTCCTGAAGCCAAAAGACAACAAAACCATAGGGTAATATCTTTCACAAACATAGATGTGAAAATTCTAAATGTAATTTTACCAAATCAATTCTGACAACATATAAAAGGAGATAAACCATGACCAAGTTGAGTTTATTCCCAGGATGCAAGATTGGTTTAATATTTAAAAATCAATAGATGTAATTCACCATATTAATAATCTAAAAAAGGAAAAACCATATGCTCATCTAAATAGATTTTTTAAAATATTTGACAAAGTCCATTGCACAGCACTGATGAAAACTCTCAGAAAACCAGGAATAGAAGGAAACTTCTGTAGCCTGATAAAGACCATCTATGAGAAACTTTCAGCTAACATTATATGTAATATTGAAGGAGTGAAAGCTTTTCTGTAAGATCAGGAATGAGATGAGGTTATTTGCTCGCACTACTTCTATTCGACATTGTACTAGAGGCTCTGGCCACCGTAATAAGAGAAGAAAATAAATAAAAGGGATTCAGATTGGAAAAAAGTAAAATTGTTCTTATTCATAAGTGACATGATTTCTATGCAGAAAATTTAATGAAATATACAAACATGCGAGAATTATTGAGCTCAGCAACATTGCAAGGCGGAAGATTAACAAACGAAATCAAGTATTTCTTAAATAGCAAAAAAAATCAGAAACTAAAGTTTTAAAGATACATTTACTGTAGCACTAACAAATATGAAATATTTAGTGAGAAAATCTGACAGAAAGAATGAAAGATTAGCACACCAAAAACTGTAAAACACTGGTGAGAGAACTTAAAGAAGATCTAATTCAATGTATAAATACACTGTGTTCATTTGTCAGAGGACTCAGTATTTTCAAGGTCTCAGTTCTCCCCAAGTTAATTTGTAGGCTTAATGCAATCCCAATTAAACTCTAAGCAGATGTTCTTTGTCAAAACTAACAGACTGGTTCAAAAATTTATATGGAAATATTAAGAACCTGAAATAGCCAAAACAATTTGAAAAAGAACAACATTACAGGACAAACAATATATGATTTCAAGATTTTTAATAAAATTCCAGTAATCAAGACAGTGCGTCCTAGAATCAAGTCAGACAAGTAGATTTGTGGAACGGAATAGAGAGTTCAGACCACACATATAGTCTTTTCTAACTGATTTTAGAAAAAGGCGTAAAGTTAGCGCAAAGCAGAAAAGATGTTCTTTCTGGAAATAGTGTTGGAACAATGGATAGCCATAGGTTAAAAAAAAAAATAAGTAAATGACTTCTATCCATGTTTTTCACCATATGCAAAATTTAACTCAAAATGTGTTATAAACCTAAATATAAAGTTTAAAATAATGAAACAGCAAAAGCCATAGGATAAAATCTTTAGGATTTGGGGTTAGGCAAAGATTTCTTAGCTATGACACTGAAAGCTCAAGTCATAAAGGAACAAGTTGATCAATTTGACTTTAAAATTAAGTTTTGCCAGCGGGTCGCGGTGGCCCACACATGTAATCCTAGCACTTTGGAAGGCAGAGGTGGGTGGATCACTTGAGGTCAGGAGTTTGAGGCCAGCTTTGATGGCACAGTGAAACCTCATCTCTGCTAAAAATACAAAATTAGCCTGGTATGGTGGCGGGCATCTATAATCCCAGCTACTCGGGAGGCTGAGGCATGAGAATCACTTGAACCCAGGGGGCGGAGGTTGCAGTGAGCCGAGATCACACCACTGGACTTCAGCTTGGGTTACAAAGCAAGATTCCATCTCTAAATAAATAAACAAATAAATAATAAAATTAAATTAAGTTTTGCTACTTAAAAGATACTATTAAGAAAATTAAAAGAAAGACACAGAGTGATATAAAATATTCACACATTGTATATTTTATAAAAGATCTATAGCCAAAATATCAAGAACTCTCAGAACTCAATAATAAGAGAGGAAACCACTCAATAAAAGAGGGCAAAATATCTTATCAGACACTTTATCAAAGAAGATAGGCAGGTGGAACTTAAGCAAAGGGAAAGATACTCAAATTAAACAGTCATTAGGAAATACAAAACAAAATAATGATTTACCACTACAAATCTATTAGAATGACTAAAATTTAGAAGGCTGACCATAAGAAGTGTTGGCAAAGATGTGGAGAAACTGGTGACAATGCCAAATGGCACAACTAATGTGGAAAAAAGTTTTGTCAGTTTCTTAAGAAGTTAAATATTCCTTTATTATATGATTCAGCCATTTTACTCCTAGGTATTTATCCAAGAAAAATGAGAGCATATGTCTATACAAATACTTGCCCATGAATGTTCATAGCAACTTTATTTCTAATAGCCAAAATCTGGAAACAACCCAAATGTCCATCAACAGGTGAATGCATTTAAAAGGTGGTATTTCCATGCTATGAATTAGTACTGAGCAATACAAATAAACTACTGACATAACATGGGTGAATCTCAAAAACAATTATCTTACATGAAAAGAGCCAGACAGAAAATGAGTACATATATATGAGTCTATTTATATGAAATTCTAGAATATACACACTAATTCATAGTGACAGAAAACACTTCAGGATTTGTATTGGAATGTGGACATGGATATGATTTAGAAGGGGGCAGTAAAGAAGGTTTACAAAGAGGCATGAGGAAAGTTTGAAGAGTAGTGGCTATGTGCATTATCTTGATGTGATCACCTTGTGGGTATATAAATGTTTCAAAACTTTTCAAATTGTACACTTTATGTATGGTTTACTGTATGTTAATCATATCTCAATAAAACTTAAAAACATGAATTTATTAGTTATTTTCTTTATGAATTGTCTATATGCATATTTTCAAAGCACAATGTGTATAGATTTTTATAACTCTTATTTTTTCTATTTTGTTTATTCTGCTTATTTTTAAAAGTAAAATTTTGGCCATGGGCAGTGGCTCATGCCTGTAATCCCAGCACTTTGGGAGGCTGAGGCAGGTAGATCACAAGGTCAGGAGATGGGAGACCAGCCTGGCCAATATGGTGAAACCCCGACTCTACTAAAAATACAAAAAAAATTAGCCAGGTGTGGTAGTGCACGTCTGTAATCCCAGCTACTTGGGAGGTTGAGTCAGGAGAATTGCTTGAACCCAGGAGGCAGAGGTTGCAGTGAGCCAAGATCGTGCCACTGCACTCCAGCCTGGGTGACAGCGAGACTCCATCTCAAAAAAAAAATTAAACTTTTATGTCTGTTGATTCTAATAATGAAAAATTAGGACTTGTATTTTGAATGTCTTTTTTTATCTCATTTTGTTAGTAATTACTTTTTTCTGTAATTCACAGAAGTATTAGTTCGAAATTCACTGAAAATTAAAACAAGCAGCACAGAGTATAGATTGAAAAACACTACCCTAACATAATTACTCTCTATTGATCAGAATTGGGTCTGCAAGAGAGTCTGAAAAAGGAAGAGGAGCAACCAACTCCTTTCACAATATCTGGGGTCATAACATCAAAATGGGTGTGGCCCAGAATGATGAAATCAAGACTTTGAATATCCATTGCTTCATTAATTTAAAAAAATCAAATAACTTTGGCAAAAAATTGTCAAAATCAGCTTTTTCAGAACTCTGGAAATTAATAAAAGGCTTACAACTTTGCAAGGTATGTTTATTCAAGAGGAAAGCTAACTATCATAAGAATGGTCAGTTTTGTGGCATTGTAACTTGCCCTATTCCCGTTCTCCTTTCCCCACTTCCACGATTGTCTTGAAAATCAGCAGCTTTGCAGCCACTAAAGGGGAACATGATGGATTTGAAGTTTCTCAAAAAGTTCCATCCTGAGAGTATTGTCACTATTAGACCTAACAGCTTCTGGGAAAATCCCCAGTGGAGCACTTGTTATTTGGCCTGACTCAGAGCTCACTCAGTGGGAAAAGCTCTATTCTCAAGGTATTTGTCAAAAACAATCAATGGTAATTGTTTAACATCTCAGCTGCCTGAAGTGATGTTACCAGTTGGCACAAAAAAAAAGACTGGCTGAAAAAAATTACAAGAAAGACATGAAAAATAAACTGTTCATAAGGGTTTTGAAAAACTCTTTCATATTCCAGGGATCTAGGAAGTTACACATGTTTGTAGGGCTGTGTACATGCCTACAAAATGTCTGAGAAGGCCCTAACCTCTCACCTCTAGATGACCTTGAGGCCCCATGAAAACAGAAAATGAAGATCTAAACTGTTATTGTATTGAATATGTGCCCCAACACACAGAGAAAAGACCCTTAACAAAATGTGGAAGGCTTATTGTTTAAGAAATTTATTAAAATTGCTGTTCAATCAGTAAGCTAATTGAGCAGAGACTTAAGTGGCCACATATGACAAGGAATGCAGACTTTTCAGAAGTAGTCCAAGAAAGCACTAAACAGATATTATAATCAACAGCAAAAATAACAAACCCTGAGGAGGGAGAAATCTGATTCTCAGAGTAACCACATTATATTATTTAAGATGTTCTTCTTTCAGCAAAAAAACTATAAAACACAAAGAAAAAGGGAAGTATAACTCATGTAAAGGAACAAAGTAACCAGTAGAAATTATCCATAGGGAAGTCAGACTTGGGGACTTACTAGAAAGCTATTATAAATTTATTCAAAGAACCAAAGAAAACCATGTTTAAAGAATTAAAGGAAAATGTGAGAATTATTTCTTGCTGAATAGAACATATTAATAAAGAAATAGACATTATTTTTTAAAACTGGTCATTCTATTTTTTTTTTTTTTTTTTTTTTTTTTTTT
>NC_045438.1:165708242-165744628 GCF_002776525.5 Piliocolobus tephrosceles | reverse complement strand
ATGGCCCAGGCTGGAGTGCAGTGGCCGGATCTCAGCTCACTGCAAGCTCCGCCTCCCGGGTTCCCGCCATTCTCCTGCCTTAGCCTCCAGAGTAACTGGGACTACAGGCGCCCGCCTCGTCGCCCGGCTAGTTTTTTGTATTTTCTATTAGAGACGGGGTTTCACCGTATTAGCCAGGATGGTCTCGATCTCCTGACCTCGTGATCCACCCGTCTCGGCCTCCCAAAGTGCTGGGATTACAGGCTTGAGCCACCACGCCCGGCCAAAACTGGTCATTCTAGAACTGAAAAGTTACAATAGCTGAAGTGAAAATTTAATGAGATGGGCTCAAAAATAGATCTGAATTGGTGACAGAACATGTCAGCAAACTGGGAAATAAATCAATTGAAATTACCCAGTCTGAGGAACAGAAGGAAAAATGAGTGAAGAAAAATGAACAGAGCTTCAGATATATGTGGAGATTGTTCAAGCATACCAACATATACTTAATGGGAGCCTGCCCGACCCGAGGGAGACAGAGAGAGAGAGGAGACAAGAAGAAATAATATTTAAAGAAATAATAGCCAAAAACTTCTAAAATTTGATGGAAAACATTAAGATACTCAAAAGACTTCATGTAGAATAAACTCAAAGAGATCCACACCTAGGAACATCACAATCAAGCTGCCAGAAGACAAAGACAAAGAATCTGGAATGCAGCAAGACAAGGCAAGCAACTCATCACATACACGTGATCCTCAGTAAGGTTAACAGCTGACTTATTTTCAGAAACCACCGAGTCTAGAAAGCAGTGAAATGGCATATTCAAAGTGCTGAAGGAAAAAGACTGTCAACCAAGAATTCTACATCTGGTGATCTGTGTATTGGAAAGTGTAAAACATTCCAAGATAAACAAAACTTGAGGGTATGTATTACTGGCCAAACTTCCCTATAAGAAATAATAAAGAGAATCCTTCAGGCTGAAATGAAAAGACACCAGACAGTAACTCAAATTTACATGAAGAAGTAAAGAACACCAATAGAGGTACATAGGTAAATATACTATCTCCTGATTTAAAAGATAGATGTGTAAAGTGATAATTATAAAACTATGTTAATGGGCTTATAGTATATAAAAACATATTAATAGTTTGCTTGATAATAAGAACATAAAAGAGTTGACATAGAGCTATTTGGTAGCAAAGATTTATTTATTAGTAAAATTAAGTTGATGTTAATCTAAAAGAGACTGTTGTAAGTCAAGGTGTTAATTGTAATCACCAGAAAAACCTCTAAGAAAATAATTCAGAAAATATAACTCAAACTGGCCAGGCATGGTGGCTCACACCTGTAATCCCAGCATTTTGGGAGGTCGAGGTGGGTGGATCCCCTGAGGTCAGGAGTTTGAGATCAGCCTGGCCAACATGGTGAAACTCCATCTCTACTAAAAATACAAAAATTAGCTGGGTGTGGTGGTGCACACCTGTAATCCCAGCTGTTCAGGAGGCTGAGGCAGAAGAATCACTTGAACCTGGGAGGTGGATGTTGCGGTAAGCTGAGATCACGCCACTGCACTCCAGCCTGGGTGACAGAGTGAGACTCTGTCTCAAAAAAAAAAAAAAAAAAAAAAGGAAAAGAAAGAAAATGTAGCTAAAACTTTGAGAAATCGAAATGGTGCACTAAAAAAAAAAAAATCTGTTTAATAAAAAATGAAATAGTAATAGAGAAATAGAGGAGGGAAGTGATATGACATGTGGAAAACGAATAGTCAAATGACAGATGTATAACCTGCTTTACCAGTACTGACATTAAATGCAAAGGTATTCCATACTCCAGTTAGAAGGTGGATGTTGGCAGAATGACATTTTAAAAAGTACGATTACCTATATGCTGTCTGGAAGTGGCAAACTTTAGATTAAAAGTCAGTTTGCATGAAAAAATATACATACAAACAGTTACCCAAAGAAAACTGGAGTGGCTATGCCATTATTAGACAAAATAGACTTTAAGACATAAATTTTTGCTAGAAAAACAAAGGACTTTTCTTAATCATAAAGGGGTCAATCCATCAGGAAGACAACAATTATAATTTATATATGCGTAACAGTAAAATTCCAAAATTTCCATGTGGATACATATGGAGAACAGAAACATACAGAATTGAAAGGAGAAACAATTCACAATAACAGTTGGCAAGTTCAACATGCCATATAAGAAAGACAATACACTGTTTAAAGACAGAGAGTCCATGTACCATATATACCCTCTAAAACTTATCTTTTTTGTTTCCCTGGGTGTCTCTGTACTGTTACTATACAATAGTTACCAATCACTAATAAAAATGCTGTTAAGTTCCTGTGCAATATAAACTACTATATAAAGGCTAAGCAATAAACCATTTACTACTTACTCTGAGCAAATGGAAACCTCATTTTGCCAATATAAACAAGACCTCCTCTTATCCTATACTTTACAGTGGTATTATTTTGAAAATCACAAGTCCCAATAGATTGTCACAACAGGAACAAGCATTATCTGATTTGTTCCTCTTTATGGTATTAATGTTCTAATATTGTGAAGCACCTTAACCAAGCAACATTTGATGTTTTAAAAAACATTTGGATGTTAGCCACATTTGTAAGACAGCACAGCCTAGAGCAATAGAACTATTGAGTGAGGCAGAAGGAAAGTGAAAACTTGCAGCACAAGAGTGACCAAGACTGTGGAATCTGACTTAAGGGAAGTTGGCAGAAGGTAAGTTTGGCAGGGTAGCCAAAACCCTGTTTCATCTTGGAAATCTGTGAGCTACTGCACACAAGACAAGCTGCTAAGTCAATCATGAAGCAATAAGATTTGGGACAAATAGGGAGGTGAAAGAATTTTTTTTTTTTAACTATTTTAAAAGCATTTCTAAAAGCAGACCATACATGATCTTTTGAAACCTTAGGAATACTTCATCATTTTTTGAAATATAAAGTTCAATTTTATTAAACATATGGGTTAGCTTGAAATTATCCAGAATATTAAAATTAATTTGAAAATAATTAAAATTCAGAAAAACTTCAGGTGTGCGTCCAAGTTCTGGGTAGCATTAATATGATATAAAAATTGCTGAGAAAATTTACAGTGAACAGGTGCGTGAAATAATTGAGGGGGAAAAAGTTCAGACATTAATTAGCAAGAATTATGAATTTTCATGTTAGGTTGTTCTCGAGTTGATGTATTTTAAAGCATATATATATATAAAGGAAATATTTTTAAATTGTGGATACACATGGAAAACAAGACATTATTCATAATATTCTGTACTTTTGTTATCAATCACCTGATGAGACATGGAAAGAAGAAAAATGTCTAAATCAAAAGAAAAAATCATTCTAAACAGTTTGGAAGTTTATTCAATAAGTCTTGCTAGTAGTGTTGAAATGTTCTCATTTCAAATTCAGCAAAATAAAGACACGCACTCAAAGAATGCCTCTGTTGAGACTTGGGGGGGAATGGGATAACTATGCCAAAAATAATACCCTAATTTCTGTACTCAAAGAATTTATGGTGGGGAGGGAAGCCAGGTCAAAATTAAAAAGCATAATATTAGAAAATAATGTGACAAATGCTATGAAAGAAACATATATTAATAGAAGATGTGACAAGGGCATCAGGACTTTACCCTGAGTTGGGAAGGATGGTGCGATTTGGGTGTTTGTCAGGTAAGATTAATGGAAAATATTTTAGACAAAGAGAAGAGGATATGTAAGGCTTGAGAATTATAAACAAGCCTATTGTACTGATGTTGTCAGGATTTGACAATACTCAGAAGAGTACCTCCATAACAAAAAGGCGGGCAAGACATTGGAACTAGGCTGTGGAAATAAGTTGGAAAGACTTTGAGAAAAGTATTAGTGAAACTTTGAAGAGACTTGAAGAGTGTTTCATGACATCTTAATGATCTTTGAGGAGGTTGTGAGTGAGAGTTTGAAGAAAAGGAAAATTTTATTTGAAACTGGTGAAAAAAGGGTTTTTGTTATATTGGTGGTAGAAAGTTTAGCAACACTGTCACCTGTAATAATAGGCAAATGAGAAAATTTACCTAATTAATTGTGTGATCTAACTAAGGATGTTTCCAGAGAGTGCTGAAAGCCTTCCAGGTTTCTTTTTGCTGCTTATAATGAAATGTGAGAAGAAAGAGATAAGCTAAAGGAAGGACTTTTGAAGAAAAAATAATTTTTAAGAAATTCCATCCTCTAGGGACAATGATGCTACAATTAAGAAATGACTTCCAGGTAAAGATCAAATCCAGGACACTAAAGAAAACATGGTCTAAACATGAACCTGAGAATTCAAAATTATTTGTTAAGACCTCAGAAATATTCAAGACGGTGCATTAGAGAATTATTCAGTCAAACAACAGGGCTTCTAAGGTGTTTAAGGGTATTGGCCCTCAACAGGCCCAGCAGAAGCCCAATGTAAACAAGAGCTTATCTTGAATGGTGAGTGTAGTCCTTGTCTAATGAAGTGAACCCCAGTAAAATTCACAGGAGGTCTAGAAAGTTTTGATTTGTGTTACTTGAAGCACCACCAGTTTGCTTCACAGTCAACGTTGACATGGTCAACGACCGCAAAGAGAAAAGAGGCCTTTGTCCTCCCAAACTTCCACCAGCAGGAAGTAAGTTGAGAAACCTACACCACCGCACACATAGACTAGCCTTCATGGAAAAGGGGGAATGACTCAGAAGGTGAAAGCAAGGGTCCAGAGGGTGGATCCAGGAGTAGGTGACTGTCCCTTGCATGGAGAGGGACATGTGTCATTGGTGAGCTGGGGATACACGATGATCACTGACCTACAAAGTAGTCCCCAGTGATTCTCACTTCCTGTTATTCTTACCTTGTGTAGTCCCCTCCCACACTGAACAGGGCATTGTGGAGATTAGAAAGTGTGACGGCTGCTTGGGGGGAGGACATAAAAACGGTTGAGATTCTTGTCTTACTGTCTCCTCGATCACTCATTCTGAGAAGCCAGCTATCACACGATCAGCCCTATGGAGAGGTCCGCCTGGTGAGGAACGGAGGCCTCCTGCCAACCATCTCAGCATCAGTTTGCCAGCTCTGCAAGCGAGCCATCTGGGAAATGGATCCTCCTGTCTCAGTCACGGTCTTTGCTGGCACTAGTTGTGGTAACGAGAAATAACACTGCAAATTGGTTTGAAACCTTTATTAGTGCCTGAATATTCTAAACGCATTCAAATTCAAAATTTCAGCAATCATGGTGTCTGAAAAGATCCACATCTATAGGCCAACTTGGGCTAGGGATGCCGTATTAGGACCCTGCTGGAGGCCTAGGATATTGTTTCTGTGTCTTTAGCGTGGAGCGGGGTGGGAAACATGTGGCAAATGACATTGAAAAGTAAGGCCAACTGCATGATCTTAAACATGACGCTAAGGAATTCAACATTTTTTGAGCCTGAGTTTCTAACCTTTAAAGTTATCTGATTAGATTTGTGTTTTAGAAATGAAAAGATCATCAGTGTGGAGGAGATTGGAGATTGTAAAGACAGGAGTCCAGTACACCAATGATGAAGTCCAGCAGGATCTATGAAGTATGAGTGTGTTCCCGTCAGGGCCCCCAACCACACAATGAGGGATGAGGGATGGAGAGGAAGGAGCCAGACAGTTACTTAAGGAGGGTATTTGCTCATCACCAGTTCAGCTCTCCTCAGAAAATTGCAGGACCTTAGTTTTAAGAGAAATGGGAACTCAGAAGGGCCAGTCCTCTGGAAGGGATGGCCATGGCCCTAGATCCTTCCTTGCTGCCTCATAGGTTCTTGAGGGGCTTGCATGGTCAGACTGTTAAGAGTGACAGCAGGTGCTCATGTGGAATCATTCTGCGGTGACTCATGGGTGCCAGCTGACTCTAGAAAGCGGACAGGCACCATGGGTAAAGGGCAGGGATTCAGAGAGGCCTGGCGGGCTTTCCAAGATGTGAATTTTGGGGGAACAAGCCTTCACGGGAGCAAAGGAAGAGGAAGGAGATTTGTGGCCCATTCTCAGGGACTTGTGTGTTCCTCAACCAGCTACCTGAGGGTCCAAAAGGCAGAGCTGAAGAGCTTTCTTTAGGAAGGATTGTGCGAGGTGCTGTGGCAAACAGAATGAGTTTGTACATGGTTTGTTATAAAATGCCCTGGCACAGAAGTTAGTTAGCATTTAAAGAATGTCAACCTCATCAAGAACGTACACTCTAGCCATTGGTAGGTAGCATCTAAAACTAGCATAAGCAGACTGGGTTATATAATCTCATCTTCTCTCCTTATGTCTAACACTGGAAAATTCTAAAAAATAGTTTTTTTAATTTGTGAAATATTAATTGTGTTTAAAGAGTGTGGATGGGCTAGAAATGTTGTACAGATACCTGCACCCTGGAATGAAGAATACAAATGTAATAATAATAATAATATAATTCTAGGATAATAAGAATCTAGCAAACTCAGGAGCCTATAGTCTTGGGAGAGGTCCCAGGCCTTAGAATTCCATTGAGTCCTATGTCCAGTCATTTATAGAGGATGCTGTTATCTGATCCTACTAGACAGGCAGCTGGACTTTGTGATCAGAATTGCAAGCTTCACTCAAAACAAATAGTGCCACAGCTGTGTCACCTGGAACTTATTAAAAAGGAAGAGTCTGAGGCCCCACCCAGAACTTCTGAATCAGAATCTTTTCATTAGCAAGATCCACAGGTGATTCTTATGCACATTAAAGTGTGAGAAACTGTTTCTAGTGGATAAAGGGCATGAGCTTTTAGATCAGACTGACTAGGTGAAAATTTCAGTTCCTCTACTGATTTGCTATACGTCCTTGGGTCTGTTACTTAACTTCACTCTCAGGGGCTTATTTGTAAATTGGGTTTAACTGTCTTGCTGGCTTGTTAGTATTAAAGGAGGTGATATGGAGAAAGAGCTTAGAAACATCATCAGGTACTTAAATATCAGTAGCTATTAGTGATTTGATAAATAATATCCTAGTATAATTTAGTAGAATATGAGAGAGAGTGCAGGCTATCATTAGGGCTGACCCAGCCATGAGGTATGAATTGGTGACTGAGAAAAACATGGTCTCCTGAGTGGATGGGGCAGGAGTCAACCTTTCATGCAAGATGCTGTCAGAGGGGGCTAAAAGAGCCAGAGAGCGGGGGCCTCACTAGGCTCCCCCAGCAGCTTGTCTAACTGTGGCTGTCCTGGCTACTCCTCATCTGGGTGTGTGGCAGAAGTCAGCCTGCAGAATTCAACCTTGCTCTTATTGTACCAAACACCACCTAGCAGGCAGGTGATGGGGGCTGGGGGGAGATCTGTTGCCTTCACTTCTCATAGCTCTGGAGAAGATTCTAATAGTTGTGATGGCCGGTTGACTGGGTCTGTCTGAGCAAGGCTGAGTGCTGGGCACGTCTGCACTTCTGCCTGGCTTATGCATGCAGTGTTAGCCGACGGGGACTCCAGGAAACACAGCATCGCTGTTCCCTTGAGGGCCTGCCTCTTGCAGGATGCCAGGAAGCCGCACCCTCGTCAGGGGGAGCTGTGTCTCTCAGGGTGGACCCGGGAAGTGGCAGGGAGGTGCCCAGGCGGTGGGGGTGTATCCTGCCAGAAGAGCCCATTCTGTCTCACACACTGGATGCTAGACTTGTATTAGAATATTTTGGAGGTCCCTAGAAATAGGCAGGTGAGCTGTGAGGTCCTGAGCCAGCTAGATTCAGATGAGTATCTTTCATGAGACCCGATGTCCCCACAGTGCTGTCTGGAGACCGCTGATTACAAGCTCTTGGAAAAACCCTGAATTAGGAGTGGGAGAGAGAAATGACTGAAGGGTGAGGACCGAGAACCATTCTTCCTGATGGCTCAGGATCTCAGGGTAGGGCTGGTGTCCTGTTTCCAAACGGGGAGTGGGAAGGCGAGCGGTGAAGGGGTTCAGCGCCCTCCCTGTGTGGACGTGGTGAGGGAGACCCCCCATCCACCTGACCCCGGAGAGGCCAGGAAGGGCCAGGGAGGAAGAAGATGGCTGATGCCTCTCTCTCAGTCGCAGGCTCTGAAACTCCAGCACTGAGAATATGCTCCCGGGAAAGGATGTGGTCATCTGCTGGGAACTGCACCAATAATGGAGGGAGGGCCAAGGTTTCCTCACTTTGGCGAAGAAATCAGAATGCCTCACCTAGAAGTTTAGTGGCAAAAGACTACATTCAAGACGAGATTGCTTCATGTGGGAACACAAAGCCCCGTCCCTCCCTAAGGCTTGCAGTATGGGCAATGGAAAATCCAGCAGGCCTGCCTCAAGCCCTGCCAGGGTTGGGGGGTCTTGTTGCCGCTGGGAGAGCTGGCCACTGCTGGGCTGAGAGGGGAGTGTTGGCCTCGATCCAGGTGTCAACCACAGACTCACGTGCAGGCCTGGGAGAGAACAGACCCATCTCCAGACAAGAAACATGCCCAGAAAGCAATCATGGGGCCTGTGGTGGCTGCTTTTTACTGAGGTCCTTCAGTGTTGGGACTTTTGAAGCAGACACTTTTCAGCATTTAAGGAATAATCACTAATAGACATGAAAGGAGTTGAATTGCTACTAATTGCCTTAATAATTTATTAAACATCCTCTGAAACTAGACACTACATAAATCTCGGTCAATATTTTTGTATTAATAGGGGGGAAAAAAGCCACCCTGAACCTTGTCTTGGTACATTGGAACCATCATGTCTTCAAATTAGAGTCGTTCTTCCCCAACGTGGTTGGCCAGTGTCACCGTGGACTGTGCTGGGGCCCCTGTAAGTGTGAGGCTCTTTTAGGTAGCTTGGGTTCTGAATGACACAGGAATTAACATGTTAGACCTGAAGTAAAGGAGTTTGCATTGTATTTGCCAAGTCCACGTCTGACATGGTTTGGCTCTGTGTCCCTGCCCAAATCTCCTGTTGAATTGTAATCCCCAGTGTTGGAGGAGGGGCGTGGTGGGAGGTGACTGGGTCATGGGGGTGGATTCCCCCCTTGCTGTTCTCGTGATAGTGAGTGAGTTCTCACGAGATCTGGTGGTCTGAAAGTGTGTAGCACCTCCCTCTTCGCGCTCTCTCTCTCTCTGCCTGCTCTGGCCGTGTGAAGGCTGTGCCTGCTTCCCCTTCACCTTCTTCTATGGAGTTGTAAGTTTCCTGAGGCCTCCTCAGAAGCAGAAGCCTGCACAGCTTCTGCTGCTTCTTATCAGAACCATGAGCTGATAAAACCTCTTTTCTTCATAAATTACCCAATCTCAGGTAGTTCTTCATAGCAATGCAAGAATGGACTAATACAATGTCTTTGAGTGATTGAGCCCATTAATCAAAAGATAAATAAGGTCCATGTTTATTCTTCAATATAATACACATACATGATTGCTATACATCCTTATAAAGCAAAGAAAAACAGCCAAATGAAACTGTGTTCAGAAATTTAAAATAGACATGATAGACACAATCACCACGTTATGAATCCTTTTTTTAAATTTCTTATCAACACCAATAAACCTAGTCAGAAAGACTCACTGACATCCATCAGCTGAGACGACAGCAAAACACACATTAGGTAACATATGAACGCCCACACAGCAGATGCTTTCTGCTCTTCTGAATGGGTAGCAGTGGTTGAGTTATAAGCCTTCATGGAAGGTGAAACTGCCCATAGAAAGACCACTTATACAAAGCACAGCCCACTAAAATGGAGTAAAAAGAAATATAGAACACTTCTAATTGAGAAACTGCAGACTCCAAGCTATGTAAGAAAATCATCTTACTCCAGGAACCCAACATCTAATAAACCCAGCACCCACTTCCCTTTAGGACAGATGGAAAGTTGCCTCCTGGTAAGAAAATTTCTTAATCTCAAAAAGGCTTTCAGGGAGCACGGTGATGGATAAGAAGACAAACTTGGATTCTAACTTAAGAAAAAGGAAAGAAGTAAAAAAATGTAAAAGAGAGTGCAGAAGCAAAGGCGAAGCTTTGCGGACATTGAGAAGTGGGCCGTGGTGATGCCTCAGCGCACAGGGACGACAGGAAGGCCAGGGCACAGGAGGGAACCGAGTCCGGGGACCACAGCCCTCCGGGGCCTGATGCTGCCTCTCACTTGTGCTTTTACAGGTGGATTTTCAACCGGGGTTCTGTCATTTGGCCCCCAGCACACACTAACCCAGCACACGCATGCACATTGGCACCCCCTGCTGGGTGGTTGGGGGAGGGGCAGAGGAAGCAGAAGGGACAAAAAAGGAATGAAATAAAGAGCAAATTCTGTTCCTAGTATCGAATCCATATTTTGATTCTTAAAAGAGAAAAAAATTGCTAAGCTAATTTCCACAAAAGGGATAAAAATTAAGTATTCACACATCTTTCCAAACATACATCAAAGCAAGCCACAACAATGGCCACATGCCTACTTACATTTTTGAGGAAAGAAAGCAAATTAACATCAAGTTAGACAAAATAACTGAAAACAAACTTATGGCACTCAACAGACATAAGTATTACCAGCTTCAACCTAGAAACTGTTTCCCCAAGTTGGTTCAGGTGAGTCTCTTCCAAAGTTTCTAATGTAACAAATGGGGACATGTGCCCTCCTCGCCCTGATTTTTAAATAGCAACAGATTCTGGGTAAGTGTTGGTGTCTTCCAAATTACCAACGTGGCCTGCCTTCTCCTTAATAATTTGTGGGGTTTATTTCTCTCCAGGCAGTGGGAAGTGCCACATCGGTGCTTAATTTCCTCCATTTGCTAAAGAAAGTGGGAACTGCTTAGTGAGTGAGCAAAGCCATAGCATCCATTAAGAGGGTGGAGGAGAAATACAGCCTCCCAAATCCTAATGACCTGCTGGAAAAATCTCCATAGCCCTGGTCTAGTCAAACTCAGCTTTTCTACGTCCATGCTCGCATCTGGCTTGATTCCTTGGCTTTGCAAACCCCCTTTTCCCATTAGAGCAGCAGTCTACCTAGTTACCAGCTCTCGCTGGAGCAGCCACACAAGGACATGGAGCAGGGGCGGGATGAACACTAGACTGATAATCTCCCATTTCAAGTAACTCTAGACTGTAATCATCAACTCTGCAATGCAAACTACCCTCAGCACTCATATAAAAGGCACCCTGCTGGCATGGAGATGCCGTCCCATTCCAAATGTGGAAATTTAACTACAGAATCAAACAAGATCCATTTTCAAAGTAGAGTCTCCTTTCTAAACCTCAAAACAAAACAAAAATCACGCCCACTCACTGCAGGGTCATCCGTGGATTCACTTGGCAAAGAAATCATGCCTGTATTTGGCCTGAGCTGTCTCTTCCATGTGTGGCAGGGTCTGGGGACAGTTTATCTGCCAACGTGAGTCAGAAGGGAAGGTGGATGCAAATTGCACGTCGTGCAAAAGATCTCATGCTCGATTTGGTAGAGAATGCACACCACAGGACAGAAAACGCCCTTCCACAAGGGGCTTCAAATCAGACCCTCGTGTCCTGTTTAGCACTTGAGTGAATGCCAGCTCTCTGTGGTCTAACTAAGTATTAATGCATGCACTGGCTTGTATTTTTCCAGCCTCAATGAATAGCATCAGCTAAAGATAGCATAGTAATATAACACTGCAGTCACAGGGTTTTGTGTGTGTGTGTGTGTGTGTGTGTGCGTGTTTTAAGGAAACTAAATTAAACATTTGAAGCATAGTCACATAACAAGAACATAAGAAACCAAACTTGGATAAATGCAAGGCCAAAGGAGAAAAAGAAATGCATCATAATGTAAGATCAAAGGCTAGAAAGGAGTCAGTTTTATAACTAGCATGACCACAAAATTTGCATGTGGCCTTCACCAAATCACACATTTCCTGCTGTCTCTACTTCCTCCTTATCTTAAAGATGAGAGTAAGGATGTTGCCCACATTCATGGCATGCCGTAAGGAAGGATTCCTTAGGTGGATCTGAGACTTAATGGGGGAAAGCTGATGCAAAGTAAAACGGCCATCCCTGATGAGGCTACCAAGTAATTCTTATACCTTTCATTGCTATTGTGACAACAGGAGTTTAGAAGGACAGATGGATAATAACAAAGGCATTGGCCGGGCGCGGTGGCTCACGCCTGCAATCCCAGCACTTTGGGAGGCCGAGGTGGGGGGATCACAAGGTCAAGAGATTGAGACCATCCTGGCCAACATGGTGAAACCCCATGTCTACGAAAAATACAAAAATCAGCCACGCGCGCTGGCGCGCGCCTGTAATCCCAGCTACTCGGGAGGTTGCAGGAGAATCGCTTGAACCGGGGAGGCGGAGGGTGCAGTGAGCCGAGATGGCGCCACTGCACTCCAGCCTCGCGACAAAGCGAGACTCCGTCTGAAAACACACACACACACACACACACACACACACACACACACAAAGAATAAAGGCATTAACACAGCTGATTCAACGCAACAGTTATTTGGAAACGGAAAATGTGAGGAAAGTTCATGAAGCTGGGTGGTGAGCTTGGAGGTGAGCAGGTATTGGGAATTTTGTGGGGCTTTTCCTTGCCTCTCCCTCATGTGGAAACGACACAGTCGTTTCGCTCTTTTTTTTTTTTTTTTTTTTTTTTTTTTTGGGACGGAGTCTTGCTCTGTCGCCCAGGCTGGAGTGCAGTGGTGCAATCTCAGCTCACTGCAAAGCTCCGCCCCCTGGGTTCCAGCCATTCTCCTGCCTCAGCCACTCCAGTAGCTGGGACTACAGGCGCCGCCACCTCGCCCGGCTAGTTTTTTGTATTTTTTAGTAGAGACGGGGTTTCACCGTGTTAGCCAGGATGGTCTCGATCTCCTGACCTCGTGATCCACCCGTCTCGGCCTCCCAAAGTGCTGGGATTACAGGCTTGAGCCACCGCGCCCGGCCTCGTTTCGCTCTTTAAAGCCCAGTGCCTTTCTGGGCCCCATAAGCTATCTACAGTAGGGCCATTTCCCTTCTTCCATATCTGCTGTGAAATGGCACATGGACTAGGCAGAGGAACCTTCCAACTGGAACATTCCAACATTCGCACGTCCAGCAGGTGAACTCGCAGAGTTGCCGTCACCTCTGGTGTCCGACTGCGATTTCTTTACCCCCACTGAGTCCCGTGAGACAGGACTTGGTCTTTGTCAATGTTTGTTTGTGTTTACCCAGAAGCTTGAAGGTTACTTCCCAAGTCACTTCAACATTGAAAGCTCAGTGCTGTCTTGCTCCTGGAGGTGCAGATCCGTCTCTTTTCGCTGACAACTGGGGCTTGAGGAAACCTCTTGTGGCTGTTGACATTATTCCAAAGGTCAGAATTTCAAAGACCAACCATAAGCAGATACTTTTCGCATCACCTCTCAAAACCAATGTGTTTTGTGGGGATGAACTGTCAGTCAGAAGGGTGCAGGGAGTATAGATGTGAAAAACAGAATCAGCTACTTGGAAGAAAACGCACTTCCGGGACAAGTAAGAATAAAGGAAAGACACAGGGGCTGATGCCTCTTGTTGGAGAATTCAAAGACGGCTTCTGTTCCAGCAAGGAAATTATTTATCCATTGTAGTCACATGACCGTAGACCAAATCAAAATGACAGAGTCTGAGAAACTACGTCTTCAAGGGGGCATGGGAGTTAGAATTCTTTCTGGCCATCTAATTGCCCCTTCAAAAGGCATAGTCTAATGGCTAGAAGTAGCTTCCTCCCTCCAAATGCATCCTCCAGTTTTAAAATCTCCGACAAATCTCAAGTGTCATGGCTGTAGTCGTCTGAGAAATAGCAGACACAATGCACCCCCTGCCCCAGTGACTAAGATCAAAACAAATTTTTTAGAAGTAAAAAATCTCAAGATGGCAGGGAACATCTTCCCAGCGTCACTACCACCGGGTGCAGGGATGTGTCTGCGACCTGAGAGCAGACCGCGGCGCTGGGCGTCCCTCTGAACGCAGCAGAGGAACTCCAGTTCAAGTTCAAATTCAGGGTCGAGGGCTCCCCCTGCTAAGACTGCCAATCATCATAGGGGTCAAGGCATCAGAACTGCTGATTTTTCAAAAAATTTTCTCGAAGCAGCAGCAACCGCAGCAGTTTTCCTGCAAAGCAAACAAAATATGAATCTTGTTAATTCAGCAGGGCTTTTAAAATTATAATTAGCTGGTTGTGCCCCTTAGGAAAACCACAGATGATTTTTTTTTAATAATGTATGTGTGCATGTGAGCGGGGAAAAAAAAGAAATCTCTTGATGGATTCCACCACTTACCAGAGTTGGGCTTTTTAATTTTTAGTTTGTGCAAGATATATTTTTTTCTTTCCAACTTTTATTTTAGGTTCAAGGGGTACATGTGCAGGTTAGTTACATGGGTAAATTTGTGCAAGATATTTTAGGACTACTGGCAATATTGAAGGACAAGGCCTCTTTGTTTCACCTGAAGTCCAGCCGCTCCATCCATCTGGTCAGCTTGATCCCAGCATCAAAGTGAGATTGTGGCCTCAGGTATGGGGACATTTCCATGTGCTTTATGACCATGTCTGACCTGGGGCCCGCACACAGCTACCTGCCATCATTCCTGTGGATCTGAGGAGTACCCTAAATTTATATCCCATAAGTTGGCAAAAGATACGACAGAGGTAACCAGAAACAAAATGCCACCAGGTTGATTTTGGGAATGTTTCCTCTGACAAATTGCAGGAGATGTATATGCTTCGGTTGACATTGTGAATTATGCCTTATTTATCGGCCTGGAACTTTTTCTTTTTCCACAGGAATAATCTTCAACCACCAGATTTTTAAAATCAATATTATCTCAAATTTGGTTTCCGTCATAATACATCCTGCCATAAACCCATCTCATCCTGACAGGGAATATGATTGTGAAGAATAATCTTTTTTTTTTTTTTCTAACTTCTCAAATGATGCTGCTCCCAGAGTTGAAATCTTACATTAAGTTTTATTTATTTGTTTATTTAAAGTAGGAAGGTAGGCGGGACATGGTGGCTCTTATTCCTGTAATCTCAGTGCTTTGGGAGACAGAGGCAGGAGGATCACTTGAGCTCAGGAGTTCAAGGCCAGCCTGGACAACATAGTGAGACCCCAACTCTACAAAAAACTTAAAAATTAGCCAGGCGTGGTGGTGCATGCCTTTTCTCACAGCTACTTGGGAGGCTGAGGTAGGAGGATCGCTTGAGTCCAGGAGTTTGAGGCTGCAGTGAGCTATGCTGACGACACTGCACCCCAGCCTAGGAAGCATCCAGATTGTGTGTATCTGAAATGATTCTTCCTTGGCCTGTGGTGTGACTCAGGTGAATTTCTGAGGCCAAATGGGGCTGAAGAGTGCAGGAAAGGAAGGCAGCCAGCTCCATGACCATTAGCAGGCCTCCTCAAGCAGTTCCAGCAGAGGCTGTGTCCAGCTGCCCCAGCGTGGCCAGCCCAAATGTGCTGTCGTGGTCCTCTGCACGGCCATCACTTCATAGGCTGCTGTTGTCTTCCATCACATCGGGTTCGAAGCATCCACGTCTGTGTGGAAGGACTCTACCCCCTCCCATCACCATTTCCTCCTCATTCTTCCCCCGCCAGACCCTGGCAGCAGGCCCGCCTTGGAATGCAACCCTGTCACCCAGTGAATTCATTCCCATCAGGCCTCCAAAGTGGCTCCAGTCCTTATGGTGGGAAGGTGGTTTGTGGCAAACCCTCAGGGTTTGTGGTCGCTAGGGACAAAACTGCTTCTGGGGGAGAGGGTGAAGGCGGGGCGGGGAGAAGGAGCGGACACAGCCTGGTTGCCTGTGGATCCAGGCACTCACGGTGCAGGGCTGGGGCACCTCGCCGAGTGCCATAACCTAGGCCTGGGGGCATGAGGGTCCTTTCTTGCTCCAGGTTGTCCTCACAAGAAACAAAACTCTCTCCTACCTTATCAAGACTTTCATGCCCTTGCTGTTTTTGACAAACAAGAATGGTCTTTGTAAATAGAATGCACAAGCCTTCCTGTTCACTTTTTGTGGATTTCTAAATAAGTGACAGGGGCATATGTAAGCTTCCTTTCCTCCGAAGGCCAAGTGTTTACCTAGTACTGATGTGTGGCCTTTACTATGAGGTACTGATTCATTTCTACCCCACCTTATTCTACAAAAATTCAAGGCAGCTTACAGGAATATGTATAATCAAAAAGGTTTGATTTTTTTACCTGGGCAGAAACCTCAGGCCCAGAAACAGACCTATCAGAAGAAAGGATGAAGACCAGGCCGGGTTCCACGGCTCACCGTGTAATCCCAGCACTCTGGGAGGCAGAGGCGGGCGGAGCACCTAAGGTCAGGAGTTTGAGACTGGCCTGGCTAACATGGTGAAACCCCGTCTCTACTAAAAATACAAAACTTAGCCAGGCGTGGTGGCAGGTGCCTGTAATCCCAGCTACTCAGGATGCTGAGGCAGGAGAATCGCTGGAACCTGGGAGGTGGGGGTTGCAGTGAGCCGAGATTGCACCATCGCACTCCAACCTGGGTGACAGAGCAAGACTCCATCTCAAAAAACAAACAAACAACAACAACAACAACAAAAAACAGTGAGCAGCAAGAACTCACTCACAAGTCATCCACCCTGTGCAGGTCCATGCATGGAGCTGAGAAAATGGCTGTGGATTCCCCACCCAAGATTAGGGAGCTGACTCGCTGCAGGGTCCAGGCCCCTGGCAAGGACATGAATGTTGGGTTTTCTTAGAGTCCTTCATAAGTACACGTGCCTCTTAGTCTTCTCCTTAGGGCTACATTGGGCTAGATTATTGATATCAAAGAAGGTATTCATGTGTAAACCCATCTCTCAATGATTCCAAAATCACCTGAGCTAGGTGGAGGTCCATGTGTCTGGGTGTGTGTAGGAAGTGGTATTCTTTGGGCTCGTAGAGCAGGCCAAGATCAGGAAGCAGCTGAGGGGACTAAAAAACATGGGCGTCAGCTTCAGAAACACCCAAGGGAACCACACTCCACCCTTTACAAGCTGCATGGCCGTGGGGGTGTTATTTAGTCTCTGAGTCTCTGAGATGCAATTTCCCCATCTATACAAAAAAAAAGAGGGTGTCACTTCCTCTGATCTCACACATTGTCGTAAGGACGACCCCCAGACGGTTGCCAGCACCCCCTGAGCTGGTTATGGATCCCTCCTATGCACCAGGCCCTGGTTTCGGGGCTTTGCTTGATGCTCTCATGGGAGCCACTCAACAAGCTTAGGAAATGAGACTCTCCCCAACCCGCAAGTCAGGCACTGAGCTTCCTCCAGTGAGAAAGAGCAGAGCCAGGGTGCAAACACAGCATTCTGATTTCAGGGCCCTCCACGCCAGCCAAAACGCTGCTCTTCTTCCTGCATAGTCTGTGAGCAAATGTTCCATTTCTTTCTTATTCCTGTCTCTTAAGGCCTTCACAGACACCTCTTGAGGAGACCCAAGACTAACCTTTCAAATGGGTGCCTCCTGTAGACTATTTGGTCACAAAGTCCTGGGCATCAGAGCCACGATTCTTCTTCTTCTTCTAGGGAAAGCAGAAGGCATGTGGGAAGGATTAGGACTGTTTCCATCAGGCCCTGACTTATGAGCACACGTGAAAAGACAATCACTTGCTACTGAGTGGAAGGTGCTCTTCAAGAGAGATTCTTGAAGCCTACATTCCCGACAACCCCCTGACAGACACCCTGGCCAGCCTCGGAGTCCACCTCAGAGTCCAGTCTCCCCTGAGGCCCCTGTCACACGACCCTTCCTTCTCACGCAGAGTCAGGGCCAAACAGCTCAGCACCTCATCACACTCAGGTGTGTTTTGCCAAAACTCACGCTGATATAGCACAAGAGTGCCCTGTCACTTGCGATACTGGGGCTACGATGACTGCAAAGATGAGTCAGACACAGAAACAGCTTCTTCCAAAAGTTTTCAAATTGAGTAGACAACAGTAATGTGAATTCCACAAAGAGATTCAAGAAGACAGAGAAAGAGACCAGTTTAAGGATAGAGAAAAGCCGGGGCATTTAATACAGGCCTTAGACAAGTACTGACTTGTGGGCTGCTCTGGAAGCAGCAGTGGAGACAAGGTTCAAAATAAGAACTGGGGGCGTCCTGGAGCAGGCCCTGACTGCAACTGGGTTGGGTCTGGTGTGGACCACGGGGAACACGTGAAGATTTTTTCAGTCAAGGTCTGAGCTGTAATTAAGGAACTAATGATTTGATAGATTAGGGAAGAGGGTGAGTAGAGGTTGGATATCAGTTCACAGGTTGTTTTATTAGTTCACTAAGAGGGCATGAGCCAAGGTCGTAACAGTGAGAATGGGAAGGAAGGCTCAGAGGCTTCTTGGCTCTAGGGGAAAGAAACCATGTCAAATTTGTGCCGTGTTCCTTCCTCTGGCCCCAGAACCCTGGCTAATTCTGCAGTAGGTGCTGAGTTCTAGCAGATTCCTAGTTTGGGAGTGCTTTGCCCCACCCCAGCTGAGAGCTGCTTCTGATGGAAACAGGTTACACACAGACGGCTGGGGACATAAGAAAGGCTGGGAGTCATCTCATGTCACCTTGAGCATAATACAGAGGGCAGAGAACTCTGGGATGTTAACTTCTAAGGAAAAAAATCCTTCTTAAATGTAGTGACAGTCAATATGCTACACAAGTGGTTACAAAATAGCAAGTGCTTTTAAGCTCGAAGCAAAAGAGACAAATAAAAATACACGAAAGACTTAACAATAGAATTTAGGTTGAAATGGTAAACAGTTTTGGATCAGAATTAAATTTTCAACTTAAAGGTAAGTTCTGATTTTGTAAAACCAAGATTATTCTAAAAATAAGCCTTCTGGGAAACTTTAGTCTCAATATTTCCTTGAAAAGTAAGATATACTAAGTTTGAATATTGACTTTGAGTAACACTAAAACTGTATGGTTCAAGAAAGGTTCTGGAAGCATCACTCAGGTCCCCTGTACCCAGCAGCCCATCAGCGGCAGGAGAGCAGAGCAGTGAGGCTCTGTCCGGACTCCAGAGCTCAGCCCTGTCCTGAGTGTTCTCAGCTACAGACACTAATGTGCCTGTTTCATGGGTTGCTATGAGGAGTGAGGGAGGTATTTTTTTGTAAAGCAGTTAGAAGAATGCCTCCACAAGGCTGTATAATTATAACTGTAATAACTAGATTTATAAAATGGAATTTGTTTTTCATTAAAAAAAAAAAAAAACACCATCATCACTCTTGAACTATCTATTCACCTCAGGTACCAGCAGATGGATAGATACAAAAGGTGATTTTACTTGTTGTTACATGGTTTAAAAAATATTCTTAAACTTTTAAAACTGTACAATGTCATTAATTATCTGCTGTGGTTTCTATACTATCCTGCCATGTCAAAGTGTATTTGGACACCAATAAGCTTGGATAAAAATACATTGGTGGAAAATTGGCTCAAAATAGGTTGGTAACCCTAATAAGCAGTTTATGTAGTCTGGATGAGGTACCCACTAGGTAATAAGTCTATTTTTACTTGACATCAGTACCAATTATCAAGGAAAGGTATATTCAGACACAAATAAAACTTAGTGCCGATGCTGAATTTAGAAGTAAAGTTAATTTCAATAAAAACTGGATGTGGAAAAAGTGAGTACCTAAGGCATAGTCATTCCAAGGTTTGTTGGTCAGTGAAAAAGTTCCATTCCGAAAACCTCAGGAAATGGAGAGGATGAGGAGCAAAGGTGGAAGAAACAAAAACGTATCAAACCCGTGCTACACCAGGGCAGGGCACCAGCCACCCTAACTGATGGGCACGTCAGACAGGTCCCTGGTGGGCCCAAAGGTTTGTATGGCGTCTTGCCTGTATGTGCATCTTGCCAGTTGAACATCCTAGATGTTCAGTAAAGTTACTTGGGCATTGCACATCTGTTTCTGTATTAATTATATAATCCACAATCATTTGGATGGAGACAACATGAAGGAGGCCAAGAAGCCAGTCAGGAGGCTGCAGTCATTCAGGGGAGGCATGTCCCAGGCCACGGTAACCATGGGAATGGAGAGAAATACACAGGTTCCAGAGGTAATTAAGGGATATCATGTACAGAACATGGAGGTAAATTAAACATGAGATGGGGGATTGAAGGAGAGGAAGGAAACAAAGAAGACGGGCGGGGGCTGGCTGAGGCCACTCCGGGGGCATCCTTCGCTAGGAGGACGGCTGATGGTGAGGCGAGGTGCAGGGAGATGAGACTAGTTTAGGGGCGGGAAGATCCAGGCGGAAACATCTAATACACAGATGGACATACGGTTCTGCAGCTTAGGAAAGATATCTTTGCCAAAGAGGCAGATGAGGAAGTTGGAATATGAATATCTGGTAATTAAGACTATGAGAGTAGATGAAGATTTCATTGTTAGAAGTTATTACAGAGAGTGGGCTAGGTTATTCACCGTACTCAGTCTGTAGTCTAAGAGTCTCCTACATAAAGACTTGTATAGATATCTGGACCAAGCTGAGTATTAGATAATTCTAATAGATTCGAGTTATCTAATAATTAGATTCGGTGCCCAGAGCAGACCAAGCCAGGTGAGCACAGAATTTAGAATTCTGAATTCTGTTTTAAGGAGGCATATTTCTCCTGAATGAATATTACTATATATTCTCCAGAACTTTATATGTTTATAGGTTATATGTCTGTATGTATGTGCACATAAGACAATGAATTAATTCATTCTATAATGGTTACAACAATTTAATAATAAACAGTTACGCTGAAAATACTCAAACAACAAATACATTATTTTTAAAATGTAAACTGCCCAAAAAAGTATTTTAAGGCCAGGTGCAGTGGCTCACGCCTGTAATCCCAGCACTATGGGAGGCCGAGGTGGGTGAATCACAAGGTCCGGGTTTGAGACCTGCCTGACCAACATGGTGAAACTCTGTCTCTACTAAAATTACAAAGTTAGCCAGGCATGGTAGTGCACACCTGTAATCCCAGCTACTTGGGAGGCTGAGGCAGGAAAATCACTTGAACCCGGGAGGTGGAGGTGGCAGTGAGCTGAGATCACACCATTGCACTCCAGTTTGGGCAACAAGAGCGAAACTCTGTCTCACAAAAAAATAAAAAAATAAAAATAAATAAATAAATTTTAAAAAAATGCATTTTAAGTAATTTAATACCCACACAAGATTTGTAGTCCGTGAGAAAAGGAATGAGAAAGAACCTTATTTAAGGTTAAGTTGACTCTAGCATCTGATCTTCAAAAGACAGGCAGACAGGAGAAAAAGAGGGAGAGTAAGAAGCCGTGGTCACCTGGGCATTGAGTCTGGAGTGGAGCTTGTGGTCTGACAACCAGGGGTGCTTGAGAGCTTCGCTTGCACTTATTCGCCAACTGGAGGGAAATTCAGAAGGTGATTAGTAGAAACACACCGAAGAAGGCCTGCATCCGCTGTTCAATCTCAGCCCCAGCCTCTGCCTTTGGGAGACCAGACGGCCGAATGTCAGACTCATGGTCAATTCTGCCTTCTCTTGAACTGTGTGCTATCAGTGATGGCATAGGTGACTATCAAATCCAATCAGGAAAACATTAGTAAAGACAAGCAAGGCAAATAATAAAAATCCTTGTTAATAACTGAACACTTACTTTCAAATATAAGTAACCATTTCTGTAGTATAACATCTGAACTTAGTAAAGTGGATTCCTATCAGTCAGTTGAAAAATAAATATATATTTATTATTGTAAGAACAAAATGCTACAATGATTCTTGATGATTGCCCAAGCAGTTTATGTATTAAAACTTTTGAATAATAAATATTACTAACTTTTGAATTAAGAAGTTTTGAGTTAAATAGGTAGAGAAATAGAGTCATTGTAATTATTAAGAGAGGGACCATTAGATACTTTTACAAAGAAACAATATCCTTTTGGAGCTAGCAAAGGTTTATACAATTTTGGGAAATAATATGAAGAAGAATAATATAGATTTACTATATTTGAATTCTAAGTTCTATAAATTTGTTTGATGTGCTAAGATTTATCACATTAAAACAAATAACCTTTCAAAATAAAAACTGTAGGCCAGGCACAATGGCTCATGCCTGTAATCCCAGCACTTTGGGAGGCTGAAGCGGGAGGATCATGAAGTCAGGAATTCAAGACCAGTCTGGCCAACATAGTGAAACCCCGTCTCTACTAAAAATACAAAAAATTAGCTGGGTGTGGTGGGGCACACCTGTAATCCCAGCTACTCAGGAGGCTGAGGTGGGAGAATCACGTGAACCCAGGAGGTGGAGGTTGCAGTGAGCCAAGATCGTGCCATTACACTCCAGCCTAGGCGAGAGTGCGAGATTCCGTCACAAAAAAAAAAAAAAAAAAAAAAAAAAAAAAAAAAATCTGTAAGTGAATGCAACAATCTGAAGTCAAAGAGGTAGTTCCAAGCAGTAATGAAGCTTCAGTGTGTAGGATTGCTTCAATGCAATCGCTTCATCAAGTACCAAAATATTTAAGTATAAGATTTGAAAAGGAGATAAGTCTTTATTACAGTCAATGAACTTGGTGACAACATCACCATTATAGTGACAAAAACAGGCAGAGGTAATTTTTAAAAATCTCTTGACTTCCACCAACCACAGTTGGAAGTGTGGTTCTGCTTAGTGTCATACATTTTCAGCACTGGCTCTCCAGAGCCTTCCAATGGCTGACCAAGGTGAAAAATGATGATTCTGCACTCTAGTGTCGAACTCCTTAAATCTGGCTATTAAAAAGTTAACAATAACATTGTACTAATAATTAAACTTTTAATAACATTTCAAGTTTATTTTTGTACCCCAGACATTTATTCTATGATAGTGGTGTTTGGCTTTTGGCTTTAGTTTCATCCAAGCATTGACTGGAATTCTAAGCTTGTTGCCACCGGCCCAGATGGGTATCTGATGCTCCTTGGGCATCCGTGAAGCCCTCAGACTGAAGGAGTGAGCAGCACTGGAGCCCACTGGGTCCACCTCTGCATCTGCTCTGAGCTGGCCATGTGACTGCAGCACTGCTCTCACCTCAGTTTCCCCATCTGTAAAATGATAGTCTCCACAGACCACAGGATTATCCAGAAGCCAAATAAGATAACACACAAAAGTACATGTGTAAAACAGGTTCGCAGTCAACGTGGATTTCTCGTCCTCCGAAGATTTGAAAGGGTTGACAGTTTCCATGTGTTCACTACCTCGGGTAGGGTAATGTGCTCATAACAACAACCCTGGCTGTTAGTGTGCCTCTCCATCAAGGTTATTATCATTATTAATCCACTATTTGTGAACTGTCCCTCCCGTCTGGCTGATGCTCCTAGCCTGGCTAGGTTCTGCTCATTCTCTAGGGACTCAGTTCTGGCCTTATCTTTGTGTTAACCACATTTTATTACATCTTTTATCCCTTGTATTAGATGGTGAGTTACTGTAGGCAGGGACTGGATGTGTGCATCTGTTCTTAACACATGACACATTTCCTGGCACACAGTAGGTGATCGAAACTTGAATGAAGGCATCTCTTGCCAGGCTCTGTGCCAGACCCCCTGCCTACACTGTTTCCCCACTCCCTGTGACACCCTCCTACCTGTTGATCCATGGCCATGTGTATTGTGACTTTAAAGCCATAAAGATAATAGAACGGTAAGACAAGTGCTGTTGGTCCTGAAAGTCTTAACAGATTCAATCATTATATGGCTCAGGTAGAAAGCTATCTGAAACAGAGTGTTTGATGGGTTCATCACAATGCCCTTCTCCCTCTCTGATTCTAAAATGCAAATCCCTACATTCCAGGGTCACTCTTTTTCATCCACTGAATTTTGAATTAATGTGGTTTTAGCATAACAGAAAATAGAGGGCCATGTAATAGATAACAGCCAAGTGTGTGGCCGTGGGGGAAGGAGAGCTATCTGTTTGAGCCTCCGTTCTGTCAATTACGGGTGGTGTGATCATGGGCAAACCACCTGGGATCTTCCACCCGATTTCTGCCTCATGGAGTTGCGGGCAGGAGTGGTGGTTAAAAGAGATTAATGTCTACAAAGCACTTGGCACGATCTGGCCCATAGTAGGTTCTCAAATGAAATGGTAGTTAAAGATTCAGCTACACAGAACCATATACAGCTTTGTAGAGGTGAAAGGAATCCTAGAAATACTTCTCCTCAGCCTTTCATTTTGACAGTGAGTCAACTGAGGCCCAGCAGGAGCCCATGGTTGGTACGGCTGCATGATAAATGGCAGGAGGAGAAAGGTTTGTGTAGCTTCATGACCAAAGCAGTCCCAGATCACAGTAGAGTGAGTCAAGGGATCAAACCTCATTCTATCTATGACTTTGCACGAGCATCACAGATGTTAGTAAGGGAATAAATTCTAACAGCCCTGGTGGTACGCCCTGCTTCCTGATCATCCCTACTGTGCCCAGAGCACAGGACGAATTTGGGTTACCTCTTCTCCTTAATCAGAAGCTTGGAGATGAACTCCTTGGCCTCCTCTGAGATGTCCTGAAATTCTTCATCCTCTAAGTTCCACCTGCAGGCCAGGATGTTGTTCAGCGTCTCGGCATCATTGTCACCCAGGAAAGGGGACAAACCGCTAAGTCTGGAGGACACAGGGTCCAGAGTGAGTATTTTTTAAATAGCCTCAACCCCTTTCCATACAGATTGCTTTTCTGGTTCTGCCATTCAAAGGTGAGAGAAGGAAAATAATGTAATCCCAAAGCATAATTTTATAATATATTATTGCAATCAAGAAAATCCTTGCCACTTCCACCCAACTCCTAATTAAACAACTGTGGCAATAAAGACAGTAGCAACAACAGAATATGAATATGAATATCAGCTTCCTTTTTAAATCACTTTACAGCTCGCAAAGTGCTACTACATGCTCAGATGGCAAACGCCAGGCATGTCATCTCTGAGGGGTGAGGCTAGCCTGAGTCACTTAGCAGATCAGGATATGAGCTTTTTTTTTTTTTTTTTTTTTTTTTTTTTCCTGAGATGCAGTCTCACTCTGTCACCAGGCTGGAGTGCAGTGGTGTGATCTTGGCTCACTGCAACCTCCGCCTCCCGGGTTCAAGCAATTCTCCTGCTTCAGCCTCCCAAGTAGCTAAGATTAGAGGTGCATACCACCAAACCTGGCTAATTTTTGTATTTTTAGTAGAGACGGGGTTTCACCATGTTGGCCAAGATGGTCTCGATCTCTTGACCTCATGATCTGCCTGCTTCAGCCTCCCAAAGTGCTGGGATTACAGGCATGAGCCACCGCGCCGGGCCATGTGAGCTCTTTAAATTATTTTTTGGGTTTTAGGTTGTGTCCTAGGAGTTAAAGTGATTAATGAAGAGGACACACATTTACTTTTCCAAATGATGTGCAGGGAAAGAATTCAGTCCTTTCACCCACAGGATTCAACAGAACCTAGAAAGCAACTGAGGACGGGACAGTGTTATTTATTTTTTACAGACCTCAACTGGGGCTTTTATTTAAAATGGCAAAACCTCAGAAATTAAGCATGGAGATGGAGAAGGGTCAGAGACAGGGAGAGCTACTCACAGCATATAGGCGATGACCCCCACACTCCACATGTCAGTTGGAAAGGAAACAAAATCATAGTTTACCACTTCAGGGGCGAGAAATTCTGGGGTTCCAAAGTTCACCTTCAGCTTCTCTCTGGGTTTGTATCTGCAATTTAAGAGACAACGTGGGAGGATGGAAGTGTCAATCAAAAATCATGAACACTGAAATGATGCAGTCTATGAGACAAAATAACTTCAGCCATACATACAGCAAACTTCAAATAAACAAACATTAAAGGAACCCAAATAATGAAGAAAAAGTGTCAAAAACTTGTACAGCGGTCCCAGAAAATTTAAAAGTCAAAATTCATACTAGGAAACCTTCATAGGTTGAACCAGTTGTGGAAGAAGCCGCTGTGAATAATTAGAACATCTGAATTATAGAAGATGACAAGAGGAAACCTGATACCGTCATTGACATGGGGATGACTGGAGTAAGCCTGTATTAATGAATAAACAGAGTACTGCAATAATTTACAACATCCATTTTACACACATCGTCGATGTGCTGAATTGTTAACGTGTCCATGTAAACTCTTTGTTCCCTGAAGAATCTTACATGTGCCAGAACCCTTTGCAATCTTGCTTACGTTGTTAATATTTTTAAAGTAAATCTTCTCTGTACAGATGGAACAAATATGAAAGATGAAGACAAACACTTGCAAATGCTAAATTAATGGCTTCTAATTTAATAAACTTCACTGCATTAGGTTTTAATTTTTTATACTTTTTACTGCATGCATTATAGAAACTTCTAAACACTCAAGTCTCAAATTTAGCAAGTTAAGGCCAAACATAATAATTTTTGTTAAATTAATTATAAATGAGATCATGAAACCAAGGAGCAGATCAGATATATGTTTGCAAAGAAAGGGCACCCATCATGTCCCCTACCTCCATTCGTACACCTATGTCCCAATAGACATACCTTCTGGCCAATCCAAAATCAATAATTTTTATTTGCTTAGCATCCCGATTCACACACAGGATGTTCTCAGGCTGCCAGGAGAAAGAGGTACATTAGCAATGAAAACAACCATCATTCACTCAAATTGTCCTTGAACCACAACTAAAAATACAACGATGCTCAGAAAAAACATATCGGGCCTTTCACTTCGGGGCGGGCTTGTCCGTGTGGGTACTTTCTCCTTTAATTATGTGGTGGATGAGGTTGCGGGTATCCTGCCAACCCTGCATTACCCAGCCTGTCCTCTCCACGGCTTCACAGTTCACCATAATGCCTGAGTTCAGGCAGAGGCTTCGAGGGGAGCAAGAAGAGGAGGCTGCTTCAGTCCTTCCCAAATGCACCGTGGAGGCCGCTCAGACCCGACAACTGCCCCTCTAAATTATTGAGTATGAATTTCCCCTTCTTGGAGAAATAGTTTTCCCAAGATTTATGAGTTCCAAGAGAATCGACCTGCTCCATTTAAACAGCCGCACTGAACATGCACTATACTGTGAACGTTCCGGCCTCCAGAGCTTCCCTTTGCTCAACGCTTATGGGAAAGTCGCACCGGAGAGGAGGGCTTTTCTCTCCAGTCGTTCTTCAGTCTCGGCAGTTCCGAGGTTTTGCTGAGTTTGGTCTCAATGCCTAAATCTCCTGACTAAGTGTTCCCTTGGAGCTAGGCCCTGGTAAGACCTTAGCCTGCTAACCTGACCGCCTTGGGGTGTAGGGGAGACAAGTGGGTTGTAGCGCAGCCTCAGGGCTCACAGAATGTCCGACAAGTGCACCTAATGTTTACTGGGGTCGAAAAACAGAGGTCTGGGGAAAGTAAGTGATTTAATTTAAAGTCAAGGCCATTTATAAAAGAGAAAGAAAGTTTTCAAAGAGTTAAGAACCCTCAGTCCCAACTCTTTATGAGCTGGAGGGCACCAGCCCAGAAGCCGAATGCTCAGGACCCCATTCCTCAGTCTTCAGTGGGAGCAGGCTTCCCCTCCCCAACCTGTCTGGATGGAGAAGAGGTTCCAATGACACCAGAATTCAGAGACACATTATGGAATGACACAGCGTCTCCTTATCAATACTCAGTAGTACATTTGGTTGGGTAGTAGAAAATCTTTGGAAGCCGTCTTCTAAAATATCTCTAAAACAGATGTTTGCGAGTCAAAGTCGTTGTAGAGAAGGGGTGTTATGTGAAACATTTGGTTTCGTGCTTAAATAACTGACGGATCGTGTATAAAGCTGTCCAGTTGTGAAGGAGTACTGTGGCATCAAAAAGTTTGCAGGATATAGAGAAACCGTTTTGAGGGCATTTCAGAAAGTTAGCCTTTTTATGATGATAAAATTAAAGAATGGTCATTGGATAAAATTTGCAAAACAGAAAAATATGAAACAGACTGTTTGTAAGTCACCTATAATCTCCTCCCACAGAGTGACAATCATTCTTCATATTTTTGGCCCTTTTCCTTCCAAGGATCTTTCAGAAAAGCAGCTCCTTAATGACCCATCCAGCTGTCACCTTTTTTATGATCTTTGCCTCCAAGAAATAACTAAAATTGCCCGCTGCAGGTCCTCAATCAATGTTATGAAGCCCCATATGGAGTCATTTGACTTACAATAGGTTTGCGCTTAGTTCCAGTTGCCAATCAAATCCCTTTAGGGATATCTGCAGAATATCTACATTCAATGAAAACGCTCCATGAAAGCATGCATTATCAAACTCAGCTCGTAGCGAGGGTTTTGCTAATGATTTTTAACCTCTGACTTTGTCATTTTATAAACCACTTCCTCCTGCTCTCCTCCTGCTCAAAAGTGAATGGGGAAGGCAAGGCACATAAATCAAGACAGTGAGGGAAGCCAAGTTATAGGAAGAGAGGCCCATGGAAACCTATTTAAGGAGGCTAAATTTATTTAGCTATGCAATCCCTAGTGACATGCAATAGATGGGATGTTATATAGAATATATATTTTATCTTACTGTCACGCTGTGCAAACAGGGAAATGAGAAAATGACCAAGCCACACAAGATGTACTTTATGATACTTGGTCCCAACATGGGACTTGATCAGGGTTATGGGGCCTAGGTCTTTTATTGGTTGTAACTAAGACTACGTACAGTCCGATTCTAGGAGTTTCATGGTGAGATATAATGAGAGAGGTAAAGAGGGAAGGGGCGATCAATAGGAGGAGAAAGAAAGGCGGTTTGGCTTCTGTGTGCTTTCCACCATTGGCAGTGGGGTGCCCGCCCCACCCTCTCTGCTCCTTAGCACTTCGGCCCCGTTCTTCCGACTGCCCTCTGCTCCGTTCTCCATAGGATTCTATTCCACGGGGCAGCAAACCCACAGAAAAACAAGTCCCAAAGTCCGGAGCTTCCTGATGACTCGAGGAGCTGCCGGCAATTTTTGGAGACCTGGAAAGGTTGGCTACTACTTAGGGAATTCTGAGCTAGCTAAACTCCTCTCACCTACTTGTCCTGACAAGAGGGATACTACATGGCTACCACTGTGGTGGTGGTGACTGTTTTAATTCTAAACTTTTAGGGAAACCATTGCCATATAGATTTCCTTAACGCAGGCAAATTACAAGAATCTGAATATTAGCCCCCGAAGATGGAACATGCAAAATATTAGGGAGTGACAAAAGCTGCGAATAAGGAGATGAGGGTAACAATTCAGATGTTTATTCATTTCTGAAATGACTGTGCCAATTTCCCCAGCTGGCATCTAATAGCAGACAGGGCCCACTCACTGAGCCAGGCGCGGAAAGGATACAAAATCTCACAGGATACAAAACACCCTTACCTTCAGGTCCAAGTGGAGAATGTACATCTGATGCATATGCCTTATCCCCTCACATATCTGCTTCATGAACAGGATGGTATCAAGTTCCGTCAAATTGTAGTTCTCATCAATGATACGGTCAAACAGCTCCCCACCATCCACGCTGCAGAGGGAAGAGGAGCGAAGCCCTCAGTCCTGATTTCCTAACCACCATGCGCTTTTCTTGTAGTGACTTGGCGTGCAAGTTCTGCTACCTCTTCTGAAAGGTGTATGTGCAGTTATTTCTCCGCCTTATTTGCTGTCTTACTTAGATGATTCTTATCTTGAAGGCCTGTATTTTATATACCTTCAATCTCACAAATGGAAATCCTCAAGCCAACCCTCCATCTTTTTTGGGTGCGTTTTTTTTTTTTTTTTTTTTTTTTTTTTTTTTTGTGAGACGGAGTCTCACTCTGTCGCTCAGGCTGGAGTGCAGTGGCAGGAACTTGGCTCACTGCAAGCTCCACCTCCCAGATTCAAGCGATTCTCATGCCTCAGTCTCCCAAGTAGCTGGGATTAGAGGCACATGCCACCATGCCCAGCTAATTTTTGTATTTTTAGTAGAGATGTGGTTTCACTGTGTTGGTCAGGCTGGTTTCGAACTCCTGACCTCAAGTGACCCACCAGTCTTGGCCTCCCAAAGTGCTGGGATTACAGGCATGAGCCACCGCACCCGCCCTCAAAGCCCCTTTATCCAGTGTCTTCAGCTCTGGGGTGAGCCCACATGTATCATGTTCTAAAGATGCTGAAGAGAAAGAGGACCCTAAGAACTCTGGGAGGGGAACTCCAAGCCCTGACTGAAAGTAGTCAGGGTCTCAGCCCTCTAACTCTCCAGTGCTTCTATGTGGCTGGTGCTAGACACAGTAATTTCCCTTATCCTCTGGGACACCTTCCAAGACCCTTCATGGATGCCTGAAACTGTGGATAGTACTGAACCCTGTATATACTATGTTATTTCCTATAGATACATAACTCCGATACAGTTTAATTCATAAATTAAGCACAGTAAGGGATTAACAAGGATAACTAAGGGTAAAAAAGAACAATGATGACAATATGCCAGCTGCACTATTCTTGTGCTTTGGGGCCATTGTGAAGTAAAACGAGAGTTCCGTGAACACAAGCACTGCGATGCCTCCACAGTCGATCTGATGACCTAGTCGGCTACTAAGTGACTAACCGCAGGGAGTGGTGGAGACGCTGGACAAAGGGATGATTCACGTCCTGGGTGGGACCGAGCGGGACGGTGGGAGATTTCATCAGGCTACTCAGAACAGTGTGCAATTTAAAACCTGTTGATTGTTTACTTCTGGAATTTTCCACTTAATATTTTGGGGCCTCGGGTAACTGAGACCATGGAAAGTGAAAGTGTGGATAAGGGAGGACCAGGAACCTATAGTTTTTATTCAAAATGCCTGATTGCAGAATGAAAAACAAAACGGAATCACAATATCGATTCCGTGTTGAAATTGCAGTTGGCCCTCCCTATTCGTGGATTATGCTTCCACAGGTTCAAACAATCGCAGATCAAAATGTTTGACCAAAAAACAATAAAAATTGACAACAACAAAAATAATACAAATTTTTTAAAAATACAGTATAACAAGTGTATACGTGGCATTTACAGTTTATCAAGTATTATAAGTAGTCTAGAGATTATTTAAAGTACTGGGGGGGATGGGCATAGGTTATATGCAAAAGACTACGCCATTTTATACCAGGAACTTGAGTGTCCTCTGGTTTTGGCATTTGCGGGGATCCTGGGACCCTCTCAGATTCCAAGTAATGACTGTACTCGGTTTCTAACTAACCAGTCCTTATGTTTTATAAAGATGAGTTTAAATGGAAGCTTCTTAGCCCGAATCATCAACCGTTTTTGACATGTGAATACGGTGAAAATAAGATGTAGCTCAAAAACCACTTTCCTCCAGGTTGCCCTGGCTAGTATTTAAGCCTGATTTTTGACAAACAGCTTAGATACAAAGCTAGATCTACTTGGTCCCGCTAGTTCTTATCAATAAAATCCCATATGGAGACGCGTAATCCCAAGCCGTTTCCCTTGGAGAACTGATGAGATTGTGTGATCCGCCCGAATCAGAGTCTGCGGGGACAAGCTTGGTTCTGGCCCTGCTGCAGCAGGACGGAGCTACTGACGCACAGTCACGGTCATGAGTGGGTCAGGGAGGGGCAGAGGGGATACGCACTACTCCATGACCAGGACAATATCGTCCTTAGACTCAAAGGCATCATACAGCTGGATGAGGTTCGCGTGGTCCAGCTGGTTCATGACGCTGATCTCGTTCTTCACCTCCTCCTGAGAAGCAGGAAACAGTGCATTAGTGTGGCCAAGACAGGGCAGGGAGAGAGGGGACCACCTCCCACAGGCTGTACCTTGTCCTTCATGCCTCTGGTCTTGATGATTTTGGCTGCCAGCTTCAGACCTGTGGCCGTCTCCTCACACTTGTGAACCTGGCCGAAACGCCCTCTGCCAAAAAAGAGGAAGCGGCGTAGCATGAGGCCCTGTGGTCAGCTGCCACGTAGACAGCACACAGTGGCCCCAGTATTTCTCCTGCTAAGTCTGGATGAGCAGCCCTATGAGGCGTTCTTTCCATAAACTTCTAGAACAGTATTTGTCAAGGTGTGGTCTGTGGGTCACTTGCATCAGAATCACCTGGGAGCTGTTAAGAAAGCAGGTTTCAGCCGGGTGCTGTAATCCCAGCACTTTGGGAGGCCGAGGCGGGAGGATCACGTGGTTAGGAGTTCGAGACCAGCCTGGTCAACATAGTGAAACCCCCGTCTCTACTAAAAATACAAAAAATTAGCCAGATGTGGTGGCAGGCACCTGTAATCCCAGCTACTTGGGAGGTTGAGGCAGGAGAATCACGTGAACCCAGAAGGCAAAGGGTGCAGTGAGCGGAGATTGTGCCATTGCACTCCAGCCCAGGTGACAGTGTAAGACTCCATCTCAAAAAAAAAAAAAAAGAATCCAGGATTCTAGGCCCTACCCCAGACCTCCTGAGGCAGGAATCCAGGGGTAGGCCCCAGAATCTACATTTCAGCACATTTCTTGGGTGATTCATATGCACCCTAACATTTGAGAACCACTTTTACAGACAACGCAGAACCTTTCTAAATACATATGAATGTTATAAGCTGGGCTTTGTCAGCATACGAACAAGAGAGCCCACCTTCAGATATATAAAATTATTTTTGAAAACTGCATATGTAACAGTACTGCGTATGTATCCATATAGTCAAGACTGCGTATTGCCCAATCACCTATGAGCTTGAATATAATCGTAAGACAGCTTCGTACCTACATAATCACATACAGATGTGCACAGTTGCGAGCAGTTTTAAATCTAATTTGCTTACTTTGATTTCTTATTTAGAAAATAAGCTAGAACACGTGTCCCTGCTCTGCAATGGTGGATGTCACAGTTGGGAGTGAGCAACAGCTTCCCTAGCAACACACTGAACCCGAGGCAAGCCCCATGACAAGGCAGAGGACTTCAACGATGAAAGTCATGGCAACGCTGGGCAGATGCAGGAGCACTGACGGCCGCCACATCCCATCCTGGGGCTGCACCCCAGCACAGAGGCAGATGAATCTTGGAGAATGACACAGGATTACCATAAACATAGCCACGGGGTGACTTCAATTCCAACCTCTGTTCCAGATGGAGTCTCTGTGGGAATACATGGACACAGGCCCAGCCACCTCCTGAGCGGCTGTTATGAAAATGTTTTGTTTTGTTTTTCCCTTCACTAGCAATGGCCCCAGAACCTCCGGAGCCAGCAGTGGTACCTATCACTGTCTGACTTCCCTGCTCCTTCAACCCTCTGACTCTTTTTTCTGATTTATTCTGCAAGGGCCCTGAAGGTTGAGGCCAACTCCCAGGATTCATGCTGGTTCAACACAGTGATAACCTTATGCTCATTGAACATGCCAAGCAGGGATGATAGATATCCTCCAGGTCACAGGGCAGGAGATGAACCCCCAGGAAAATTCAGGGGCCTGCCCCTGTGGGCAGGTTTTTTGGGATCCAGTGATCCTTGGCATGTTGCAATATTTCTGCCAAAAGTAAAAGATAAGTTGCTGCATCTTGAACCTCCTACCACTAAAAAGGAGGTGCAGCACTTGGTGATGTCTGCATTTTGAAGGCATCCATGCACATTTGCTAAGTGAATTATGGCTGCCAATTTTGGTGAAGCCCATAACAAGAGCTGACGGGCAGCTGGTCTAGACTGCAGTACCAAAGAGAAGACCCCATGGTGCCCAAACAGACAGAAAGGAAGTTTCAAAGGAGCAATTGACAAACCTTGACCAGAAAAAACAGCACAAATCCTGGGAATTCTTTCAAAGCTTCTTCTGCAAATGACTATTCTCGGTTAGAGAAATACTTGCTGGCTTGCCACTGATGTCCCTGAAGACCCAAATACCTCAGGCTGCCATGGCACCAGTTCATGCTGTGGAATTCCTGTCTCTCCCTCAGCCCTTCCCCGCAGTCTCATGGGGCATTCTGTGAGATCAGCCAGATCAGGAAAGGAAACTCCAGGTGGTTCCATTCGGCAGAGGGCAAAGAAATACAGAGTGGGAAGAGGAAGAAGGGACTTCACAAATATCAATGACTCCCTGAAGACCAGTTGCAGAAGCCTGGACTGCAGGAGCAATGCATGCTTTCTTTGTGTTGGTGAGTACATTTTGTGTGTATACGTGCAGATGTTCTGCTTTCCTCTTCCTATTTTACACAGACATGCTGATGGCAGCAAACGTTATAATTTAGACTTTGAGTTACAAGATATCATAGGGGGGTTGTGAAAGAAGTAGAAGAAGAAAGAACCCCCTCCCCCTCCCCCCAGCATGAAGCTGGTCCCTGATGGACTTTAATTTTCTTTCTGGATTTTTTTCTTTTTCTTTTTTTTTTTGAGACAGAGTCTCACTCCGTCACCAGGCTGGAGTGCAGGGGCCCGATCTCAGCTCACTGCAACCTCTGACTCCCTGGTTCAAGCGATTTTCCTGCCTCAGCCTCCTGAGTAGCTGGGATTACAGGCATGTGCCACCACACTCAGCTAATTTTTGTATTTTTAATAGAGACGGGGTTTCACCATGTTAACCAGGATGGTCTCGAACTCCTGACCTCAAGTGATTTGCCTGCCTCAGTTTCCCAAAATGCTAGGATTACAGGCGTGAGTCACCACGCCCAGCCTTTAATCTTCCTTCTTTAGGGAGAGTGTGCATTTAAATGTCCCTAAAATAAGTTATTTGCTAAGCAAAGTAATCAATTGAATTGGATAATAGTAATTAATATAGCAACAATATAAATGAAAAACCAGCAGCAATGACAGAAAGACCTCATACAGGCCACAAGAACTACACGCTGTTGACTCATTTCCATGTTCTGTCTCCTGGAGGCTGCACTATGGCTTTGGACTGCTGGTCAACCTTCTGGTGACTCACAATGGGTTTTTCTTTCTTTTAGACATTACAACATGGGAAGTAAAGTAGATAATAAATGTGGAGTTTAGTCACCACATTAACCTTTCTGGCATCAGTGACAATTTTCAGAAATGGATACGGTTTCTTAAAATGTTTGTTTCTAACGTTTCTAGTTCTCAGGTCAAGACAGGCAGACATTTACGAAGTCATCTGGCCCCATGTCTTTGCACACTCTCCTCTTTTGTTGAGAGGATGCTAATAATATTCAGCATGACTCACCCTCCTAGGATTTCTGTCTTGCTCACAGTATAGAAGCTGTTGACCGCTCCTTGCTTGGCTGTCACAATACGATGATCAAATGGGGCAGGAGGAGCCGGGATGTCAACTAGAAGGTGAGAGAAACAGAAGGGCCATCTGTCAAACAGGCTGACCTCGTTAAGGCAGCAAGCCTGGGCCTCATAGTAAAAATGTGCTCATTTAATAATAAAATACAAGGAGTCATTCCTAATGATCCAGGGATATAAATTTCCACTTGAGATTATGAGCTGTGACTCATAAAGGTGATCCTGACACCTCTGAGAAACAGTGTCAGGGCGGTTCAATGGTTGTCCATACCATCTTCAGGATCACTTTTAGAAATGTCAAAATAGTTGAAAACACAGTCCAGACAGGTAATACTTCCAAGCCTGAGACCATTCAAATTCAAACGTGAGAAATTGTTTGATCCATTTTTTAAATGCATTACTGATATAATCCATTATTTTAATTAAAGCGGAGAGAAAAAAGAAAAATGAAACATTTCTTCAGGTTATTGAAACGCTTGATATTATATATTACTTTCCAAAATGTCTTGGACTTTATTTAAGACACATTTAAGGCACAGAGATGAATTTTTCCTGGCTGACTGGAAATAAAACACTCAATAAAACCAGGTAAGTGTGTATTCAACAGCGATCAAATTTCTCCCGCTTTCTCCCCTTCCACCTTAAGTGTTTAAACGCTCGTCCACATCAGCAACAGCTCTAACATACAATTGCTCAGGGATATTCCTCCCAGTATTCTTTTACCTTTCCATGACTACTGCTGTTAAAATTGGCTTGCCATGAACCTGCTCATTCTCTGCTAATTCGTTTATTAAGCAGCTACTGCATGCATACAATAAGAATACAAAGGGAGGTAAGTAAATAAGAGCTTTGCTTTCAAAAAAAATCTACATTTATTTAACAAACGTTTCTTGAGCATTTGACACTCTGCCAAGTGTTAATGTTTTTAAAATTCAGAATATAAATCTCTGGGAATCTGATTTGATATGGACATCACCTCTCACAGGGTAAATATGCTGAAAGCTGAAGTCACTAGAGAAGCGTCTTGATAACATTCCCTGTTTCAGATTAATAAAAAGAGGGAGTTAAATACACAAGCGGCAGCGCAATGGCGTTCTATCTCCTGCAGGCTGTTAGACTAAATGAAATGTAGTCTGCAGTGCTTGCTGGAAAAGGTTAAAAAGCCTTAAAAGGCCCGTACAAAAGCCACTTCCTACCCAACGGGGTGACGCCATCTTGCCCTCCGGAGGTCTTCATCCCAGCGGGCTCCCGAGGCGGCCCGGGAGCTCCTCAGCTTGCCTGTGTCTCCTGACACGTGTGTTCTCCCCCTGTGCCCACTACGTCTACTCTGCGCTTTTTTTTTTTTTTTTTTTTTTTTTT